>NC_073249.2:61226666-61532083 GCF_029289425.2 Pan paniscus
GAGGATGCATACAGCTGGTAGAATGCTAAAATTAATATAACTAATAACAAACGTTAAGTAAGTGTTTGCTATGTGCAAGCACTTTAAATGGATAATCTAATTTAATTTAATCACCACATCAACCCAATTTGATTAGGATTACACAGCTAGTAAGTTGAAGAGCTGCTATACCATCCTAGGCACTCTTATTCCACAAGCTGCTTTGCACCAGTGTTTCCCAGGTCAGAATGACACAGTGTGTGTGTCAAACCAGATGGTATAGGTCCTGGTGTAAATTGTACTCACTTCTCATTTTATAAGGTTGCTAACTTTATAAACTTAATTCATTTCAAAGTAGGTTAAATTATTTGACCATGGCCTTTTGTGGCATATTTCAGCTACATAAACATGCTAAAAGGCAAATAATGAAACAAATTCAACATGAGTTTATCTAAGATTTGTTCTTGAAATCCTGCTGTGGGCTTGATAGATGAAAAATGGTTGAACTAATGTGAAACCTATAATAGTTTAAATATACATCTAAAATTTTCTATAATCATGGGGTCAATCATAATGCTCACAATTATATAAAAATGCTTTTCATAATTTCAAAATCATTGAAGGATCATATACACTGTGACAATCTCAATCAAAGTTAACTTACTGGTAATGTGCTTTTAGCAAAACAATGAGAGGCCCCTGGGGACACAAAGGACACCAATCTGAAGGATTCCTGGAATAGGCATATCCGCATTAGGTTTGGCAGGGTATGCACAGTGGGCGGTTATTTTCAAAGCCAAATCAAGCAGAAATAAATTGAGTGTAAACCCTGGACTGCACATATTCCAGATCAGCTACTACTATTTGAATAGGCTGTTGAATAAAGGGTTTTAAAAAAGTTATTCCTGTGGTTAGCTAATTTTAAAAATATCTCTCATCCATTAACTTTATAAGGGGCAGGAAGCCAGAATGTACAATGAGTGTAAAGAGAGGGAAATTGAAGTATGTCATTTATTAAATAACTACTGGAAATCTATTTTCCGTTGTATTTTGTAATTCTATCTGAATATCAGTACCGTTTTTCTTTTTCTTTTTTAAAGAAAAGGGCCCACAAACATGGAAAAAATGCTAAAACAATCTGTTCTTATACCTTATAAATTCTCAATAGAAAGCTTGTTTGGTTGGTTTCTTTCAAGGATTTTTTTCCCCATATCTTATTTTTCCTCAAGGAAAAGTTACTCTTTTTTTCTTTAATGGTAATCTGTCTCTCTCCCTTTTTCCTTTCTCTTTTAGATTTTTGCCAACGTATCAATAATATTTTAAAATATTTTATAACCAATTGTTTTATCTATAGTATTATGATCTGTAAACCACTTTCTTAATCTTATTATTATATTCTCTTAAGTAGAATGTGAAAATTTTCTCTTAAGTGGAAGATGAAAATTTTTATCACACAATTTTTATTGGGGATTTTCAAATTTCAAGTTTTTGGCATAAATTTTTCTTGTTCTCAACTTTCACCTAGTTGGGGGAGATAGAGCATGAACACATGTAACTGGAAGATACTATAATTAATCTATGTTACTTTTAAAAAACTAATGTTATTTTAAAGAAAATTTAAATTTGTTATACTAAATGAGAGTTAAAGGTACAAAAAGATGACATTCAATATCAGAGGAAATTAAATATTTAAAGTAGAACAGGAAACAAACAACAGATACCAGTGGAGTATATGCTTTCATTTATTCAACAAACATTTAATTGAATATGTAACATATGCCACACTCTATTCAAGGTTCTAGGAAAATACCTAACTGTCAAAAAGACATAGTCTCTGCAGTTGTGAGATGTAAAAGTTGTTGAGACTCAATGACATGAGAAATATGAATATAAATTAGAGAAGGGAGAACAAGGAAAAGTACACACATGGGAAGGCAAATACGTTATTTAGAGCATAACAATAATATAAAGTTATGGTGCACTTCCTAACTTGGACATAATGTGATTGATCAGAAAAAAGATTTGAGAGATCACAGTCTGTCAAATAAGTTAAGAACAAGCTTAAATCCTGGTTTGTTCTGTTGACAATAAGGAAATATTGATAGTTTCTCAACACGGCAGTGACATATCAAATAAGTTTAAAGGAAAAATGTTGGTCTAGGATAGGTTTTTCATAAGAACCAACTTAATCCTCATACAAACACTGTATTGCATTTTAAGCATGAGTAAAGAAACAGCAAAAATTAAATTTTCTTAAAGAGATAGTGTAGAGATTCAGATCCAGATTTATGTGAATAAAATATTCATGGATAGGGATGGCAAATAAACATAAGTAAAGATGCTTAATTGGGGACATGTAAATAAAACCACAATGTGATACCACTATGTACTCATGAGAATGGCCAGAAAAGTGAGAAGACAGGAGGGAGGGGAATAAATAAAAACACTGTAAAAGGTAATTGCTGGGGAAATTTTGAAGCATTTGGAAGTCTCATGCAATGCTGGTGGCAATGCAAAATAGAATAGCCCCTTTGAAAAAGGCCTTGGTGGTTTCTTGTGAAATTAAATGTGCTCTTAGCATGTGATCCAACAATCCAATACTCCTGGTATTAGCCAAGAAAAATATGCCTACATAAAAACTTGTAAGTCAATTATTATTGACAGATTATTCATAATTGCCAAAAACTAAAAACAAATTCACTGTGGTAATTATTTTCGTGTGTGTGTTGGCGGGGTGGTGTTTGGGGACAGAGTTTTGCTCTTGTTGCCAAGGCTGGAGTGCAATGGCTCAATCTCGGCTTACTGCAATCTCTGCCTCCCAGCTTCAAGCGATTCTCCTGCCTCAGCCTCCTGAGTAGATGAGATTACAGGCAGCCTGCCACCACGCCTGACTAATTTTTGTATTTTTAGTAGAGATGGGGTTTCACCATGTTGGTCAGGCTAGTCTTGAACTCCTGGCCTCCAGCAATCTGCCCGCATTGGTCTCCCAAAGTGCTGGGATTACAGGTATGAGCCACTGTGCCCGGCCATATATGGTAACTCTTATAATAAAATACTACTGAGCAATGAGAAAGAATGAAATACTGAGATATTAAAAAAGAGGTGGGAACTAAAATACATCATGTTAAGTTAACAAACTAGGCATATAAGGCCATATATTCTGTGATTTCATTTATGTGACATTCTGATAAAAGCAAAAGCATAAGAACTGACATCAAAATAGTGGTTTCCAAGGGCTGGGATGGTAAAAGGGGATTGATTATACAGGGGCACATGTTTTTTTTTTTTTTTTGGATGTTGAGTCTATCTTCATTTTAGATGGAGGTTGCATGACTGGATACACTCGTCAAAGTTCATAGACTTGTACATATGAAGGGGTAAAATTTATGGCATCTAAATAATGACTCGATAAGAAACAAGTAAAAATCCATGGACATGCCTTGCAGAGTGATGGATAATGACGATGTGCTCTTTGGGGTAAGAACCCTAGCTATTAATATCTATAGGTGTTTGGGAATGAGGTTTAAGTATGACTTCCATTTTCTACAGCTTAAGCTCATAGTTTAACCTCTATAGGCTTTAGTTTCCTCATCTATGAGATAAGAATTCAAGTGTTCCTTCATTCATCAAATATTCATTAAGTGCTTATTATTTTGAGGCATACACTTTTAGATTGAAAATAGATTAGTGAAAAAAAAGACTAAATCTCCAATTGTTGACCCTCTTGGAACATTCATTATATTGAGGACAAATAGAAACTAAAATAGTAGTAAGAGTACTTAATCCATAGAATTGTTATTAAGGCTAATTATTATTATATATTTAAGTTAAGAAAGATATATATACATAGCACATAGTAATATAGATATTTAGTAGTAATATAGATATATACATAGTAAAATAAATATGAATATGTGTAACACATAGTATAAATATGTATTGCTATTTTGTAAATAGCTTTATTACTTGCTCAAGGATGAATATTCAATATCATGCCTAAGCAGATGCTTGGCTGCCATCATTCTGTGAGGCAGTGATAGAAAGTCCTGAGCAGGGTGTTGGGGCAGAAGGGAGGAGTCTCACTTAGAATGAAGGTCATCTCTCCTGTCTTCAGTAGCTAACTTTCCTAATGCCTTTGCTTCTGAGTAATGTTGACAAAAATAAGCCTAACACTTTAAGATATTTGAAGAGATGTATTCTGGGTCAAATGTGAGGACCATGACCTGTTACACAACTTCAGGAGGTCCTGAGAACATGTGCCCAAGGTGGTTGGGTTACAGCTTTGTTTTGTATATTTTAGGGGGACATAAGACATCAATCAGGTTGGGCACCATGGCTCATGACTGTAATCTCAGCTCTTTGGGAGGCCGAGGCAGGTGGATCACCTGAGGTCAGAAGTTCGAGAACAGCCTGGCCAACATAGCAAAACCCCATCTCTACTAAAAATACAAAATTAGCCAGGTGTGGTGGCAGACGCCTGTAATCCCAACTACTTGGGAGGCTGAGGCAGGAAAATTGCTTGAACCCGGGGGGCAAAGGTTGCAGTGAGCCAAGGTCGCGCCACCGCACTCCAGCCTGGGCGACAAGAGTGAAAGAGTGAGACTCCATCTTAAAAAAAAAAAAAAATTAATCAATACATGTGAGGTATACATTGGTTCAGTCTAGAAAAGCGGGACAACTGGAAGTGAGAGCTTACAGGTCATAGGTGTATTCAAATATTTTCAGATTGCCAGTTCGTTGAAAGAGTTATTATTTAAAAACCTGGAATCAATAGGAAGAGGGTCTGGGTTAGGATAAGGGGTTGTGGAGCCTGAAATTTTTATTAAGTAGATGAAGTCTCATAGGTGACAGCCCTTAGAGATAATATGGCAAATGTTTCTTACTCGGGACTTTAAAAGGAAGATAATATAATGGGGCATATCCAACTCCCAACTTCCCACCATGAGCTGAACTAGTTTTTCAAGTTTCTTTGGAATCTTCTTGGCCATCAGAAGGGGGCCATTTAGTCAGTCAGTTGTGGAGTTTAGATTTTATTTTTGGTTTATACTACAAACTTCTGATTTAATGCCTGCAAGTCTTCTGATAGGATAAAATGTCATCATGTTGTGGAAGTGCAGGTGAGGGTGAGAGTCAAACAATGTCACAGCTTTTTAAATATATATGTATATCATTATTATTACTTTTGATTGGCATGTTATAGCTCTTTTCACAGGCTTTAGAGTTGTCCTCCTATTTTCAGCTTCACATATCTTTCTCCTTCCACACCAATTCTTGAAATCTTTCTAACTTCTGTGATGTGAACTGATGTTTTCTCAGGGCCGTTCATTGTTTTCACTGACCTGTTAGTAACTTTTGTTGCTTCTGTCCCCTTTGCAATCTTGCAAGTTTATGATCTTTTCTCTCTTTACTGTCATTTAAGTGAGGTTTTAAAAGTAAGTTTGTTTGCTAGACCTGCCATAACAAAGTACCATGGGCTACATGGCTTAAACAACAGAAATTTATTTTCTCACAATTCTGGAAGTTAGAATTCTAAGAGAAAAGTAAGAGCAGGGTTGCTTTCTTCTGAGACCTCTCTACTTGGCTTACATAGGGTCGTCTTCTCCTTGTATCTTCACAAGGTCTTCCCTCTGTGTGTGTGTGTGTTTATACTAATCTCTTCTTATAAGCATGTCGGTCACATTGAATTAAGGCCTACTAATGACCTTATCCTAACTTGATTACTTCTTTAGAGACTCTGTATCAGAGTATAATCACATTCTGACATAACCGAAGTTACGACTTCAGCATATGGATATTGAGGGGGCATAATTCATCTCATCACAGGAGGTATTTGAAGGTAGCTATGTCTATTATAAAGAATGCTCTTAGGCATTTTGCATTTTATATACTACCAGCTATAAGTAAATTAAAAAATGAACAGGTCGTTTCACACTGATTGGGTATAAATATCCAGAGATTATCTTCAAAAACTGTTAAATTGGATTTGTCATTGGATCTAAATATACCTATGATTCTTATGAACTAAGACATTTGTAGTAATTTTTAACCATGAAATCTAAATCTGAATGATCTATATTTGAAAAACTTCTCTGGAGTCATATAGATAACTGAGTTATGAAAAAAATATATATATAAAATATGTATTCATTAAGTGAATAAGTGAATAAAAAACTTAAGCTGTGCACTTTGGGGCTACAAATTCTGCCTGGATTTTACTTAAGCATGCAAATTAATCCACAATCAATTACAACTTTGTTTCCTTCTCTGCTCAAGACCCCTTTGAAATGACAAAATGGCAATGTTTAAAGAGACAAAGACTACAGGACGATATACATCGATAGGAGATATTCTAGCTATTTATTTGGATTCCTAAAAGAGAGGATATGTGCCAGGGTCATTTTTCTGCCCTAGAGAAACTAAATATTTGAATGAAAAATCCTAATGGGTATGAGATTTGTGTATCTTAACAAAATGCTGCCAATAAAATGCTGCCGATCTTAACAGTATGATCCCATATCATACTAGATCAGTAGTTCTCACCTAGGAAAAATGTTGCCCCTGGGAGATATTTGGCAAAGTCTATTTTTTTTAATATGCTGACAACTGAGGAAATGAATGCTACAGGGATCTAGTGGGTAGAAGCTAGGGATGGTGCTAAATATCTACAATACACAGGACAGCCTCCTGCAACAAAGTATTAACTGATTCTAAATGCCAATATTGCTGCTGCTGGGAAATCCTATGTTAGATAAAACTTACCATTTTACACAAACTTTAAATCAGCTTTTAGCGCCTCATTATTAAATATTAATTTGGTGCTTGAAGACAAGGCATGTTATATAACTGGGATAAAAAACAATTTTTAATCCAGAAGGAAAATAATAACACCAAGTGTTATTGTCTAAGTGAGAGTGGGAGTGATTAGTAGTGCTCCCTTTCCTGCTGATAAAACTTAAGAAATAACTCTGAGAGTTGACAAATAAGCAATTAATTTTTTACCTCTCTTAATAGCTGATAAAGGTATTTCTGAGAAATTCAACTTAGATATTAGGTAAATGTGTTTCCTAGTACAAAATCTAGGAATAACCCAGATATGGGAATGTGCACCAGTGTTAGATATAATCCTCTTCATTCCTGTCTCTAAGGGACAAACCTTGTACGTGGAATACAGCAGCATGTGTGACCTAGAGAAGTCACTTGATTCCAAGACACAAATACACATATACAAAGGCACAGAGGTATACATGCTTATTTCCTCCTCCAAAACTCACCAGTGGATGAGTTACTCCACTTGCTCTGTCTTATAATGTTAGAGGGCCAGTGAAAAAATTCATGTGGGTTACGTTATATATTTTCTTCTATACCAAAGAAATGATCAAGAGTGAGGAATCGGCATTCTCCCAAACATAAAAACAAGAAGAAAACACATAAGAAAATATAATATGCTTTTAGAGAAATTAGAAGATTATAATATTAAAAATAACATAAAAAGAAACACATGAGAAGAAAAGTTATTAGAAATTGTACATACAATATATAAATAAAAACAATAATTTGAAGGATTAAAAGATAGAGTTAAAGGAATACCAGGTGAAATAAAAAGGAAAAAAAAACTCAAAGATACAGAACATAAGAGACTTAACGTAAGAAAACTGGGCTGAATCTAGGTAATTGTTAACTACACCAGGAAGAGACAACAAGAAAAATCTGAAGAGAAGAAGTAATCAAAGTCATGAGGCAAGAAATCTCAGAATAGCATGTATCTCCAATTAAAAGCTTCACCAAGGAAGGATGGTTAATTACAAAAATCAACACATTTTAGAAAGCTTTATTTTGACATTTTAGAATTTCAAGAATAAAGGGGAAATTCTATGTATCAAAATTGAAAAAGTTATAAAATATACTATATGAAGATAGCTAGGTGGATAGTAAAGGTGATAGAGAAGAGCTTAATCCTTGACTATTATAATAGTAAATCAACACAACATATATAACATTGAAAAATCAAGCAATGCCAATACGAATACAAAGGCAAGATAAATGTGTCACAAAGTAGAGATGGATTATTTTGGGGACTCCAGAATAAAAGTTTCAGAAAGTTGAGGAAGAAGACTAATATTTTTTATTATAAGACTCTTAGGAATATGCCGTGAAAAAAAACTATATGCATGCATTATTTTGAATAAATAAAGAAACCGTTTGCTCTCTTTTGTTAATTCGTTATGTACAGATTCTTTACATTGCGCTGATTCATGCAATGGTAATGCTTTATAGTTCCCTGTAGCTACTAAAATCCGAGACAGTAACATTGTGGTGGAATTAACCTCTATTAGCATGTTAGGGTACATATTACAAAACAATTTTATTGACATTTAAAAAATATTATTTTTTAAAAAAGATATTATTTATTCAATAAATAATATTATTTTGAGTTATTTTTCTACAGATATTAACTCTCATAAGTGATACGATGAGTAAAGATGTATTTCATGGTATATTCCCCTTTTGTAAATGAGAACAAGAGATTTCCTTCTAATTGTGATTAGAAAAGAATGTCATCCTAAGCAGTTAATACACATGAACTATCTCATAGAAATCCCTCTAAACATTTATTTATGTTTTAGCTAGCATAAAACTTTGTAGTCTCCACATACAGAAAAATAACTTTAAGCTTTGGCATCCTTAAAAGAACAGGCAAAACCAAATCTGAAATAAAACTTTTTCTTTAAATATGTTTATTATTATTTTGCATACAAACTGACAGTTAGTGACAAATTTACAAAATATATAAAATATAGGAAAAACTGTAATTAGCATGCTAACATATATTATTTTTTTCTTTTTCCATACCAGAAATCACTAGTGTATACTAGTATATACCAGAGATACTTATATATTAGAAATATTTATATGCAATTTTTACTTCAACTTTGGGAATATATAGCTCAAATGATTTGCTGCCCTTTTCTAACTAACCTACAGATTTTAAACTTTTTCCTTATCACTGATAATTATTGTGCAGTATACATTTTCATAACAGAATAATAGTCCATATTTTTGTATGCCATCATTTTTAAAAAAACATCTACACTCTTTGGGAAATGCCTGGCAAATAGTATTATATCTATTTATCATACAACTAGTGGATAACTAACCTTTTAATTGCTTTCTTTCTTTACTTAGTTTTCTTTTACTAAAATGTGTTATAAACAGCCTTATGCTAAACTGTTGTGCACCCTACTAATAATTTTTTTAGTCAAATCAACAGAAATAAAATTTCAGTTTAAAAGACAAAAACATATTATACATATTAACAGTCCTTACCAAATTCTCCTTCAGACCATTCTTTTCTATTTTCAATATACCAATGCTCCAAGAAAGTTTCATAACAATTCACTAAAGTTTATGTGGAAAGACAAAAGTCTTTTAATAGCTAACATTATACTAAAAAAGAACAAAGTAGGAGATCTAATACTATCTGACTTTAAGACATTATGAAGCTAAAGATATTGAGACAAAGTGATATTGGCAAAACAAAAGAGAAATAGATCAATTGAACTGATATGAGAGTTCAGAAATAGACCTATGCAAATATAGTCAACAGATCTTTGACAAAGGAGCAAAGACAATGGTGGAAGGATAATACTTTTAAACAAATGATGAACAGCTGAATATCTACGTGCAAAAAAATCAGACAAAAACTTTATATCACAAAAGTTCAAAATGGATCACAGACCTAAATGTAAAGCATAAAACTATCAAAATTTGAGGAGGTAACAGGATAATCTAGGTTACCTTGGGTTTGATGATGACATTTTACATACCACACCAGAAGCATATATATAAAAAAATTGATAAATATTTCATAGTTGACAATTTCTGCTCTGTAAAAGATTTCATTCAGAAAATGAAAGAACAAGTCACAAACTAGAAGAATATATTCACAAAACCTTTTTCTGATAAAAGACTTGTGTCTGTGTTTCTAAAATATAACAAGAATGGACAATATATATTTAAAAAAATAATAAATGAGCAAAATATATAAACAGACACCTCAAAAAAGATATACAGTTAGCAAATAAGCATATCAAAAGATGCTAAACATTATATGCCATTATTGAATTACAGATTAAAACTTTAGGCTATTACTACAGACCTATTAGAATGTTTAAAAACCAAAACATTTGACAAACCCAAATGCTGGCCAGAATGTGCAGCAACAAGAATTCTTATCTATTGCTGGTAGAAATGCAAAAGAGTACAGTAACTTGGAAACATATTTTGTCAGTTTTTTAAAAGCTAAACATAGCCTTACCATATAAGTATAGGAACCATGTGTCTAGGTATTCACCTAAATGAGTTAAAAATTACACTCACACAAAACCTTACACACTAATGTTTATAGGAGCTTTATCCATAATCATCAAAACGTGGAAACCATCAAGATGTTCTTCAGAAAGTGAATGGATAAAGATTCTGTGGGACATTCATATAATTAAACATTATTAAGGGATATAAAGAACTAAGCTGCCAATTCATAAAAAGATATGAAGGGACCTAAATGAACATTGCTAAGAAAAGAAAAGCCCATCTGAAAAGACTACATACTTTATGATTCCAACTATATGACATTCTTAAAAAGACAAAACTATATAGAGTAAAAACATAAACCATAGGCAAATGTTGGGGAGAGGAAGGAATTAATAGGTGCGACATGGGAGATTTTAGGCAGTGAAACTGTCTACATGGTATTGTAAGATGGGGTACAGGACAATATATACTCATCAAAACCCACAGAACTGTACAACACAAAGGCTGAAACAATGTAAACTATGGTATTTAGCTAATAATAATGTGTCATATTCATTGATTAATTGTACACACTCATAAGAGATGTTAGTTTTTAGGAGAAACTGTGGGAGGAGGAGTAGAAGTGTATGGGAATTTTCTGCTCAATTTTTCTGTATACCTCAGCTCTAAAAAGAAAGTCTACTAATATTTGTAAAAGTATTATTTTATTTCTACATGTATGGGACTTCCCTATTACAAAATAATATATCTATGTGGAAATCCATAGTAAATGGCTTGATGAAATTATTTATTTTAAAAGATTCAGAAAATAGTATTACAATTGTTTTCAAATACTCATAAATACAGACATGCATCGCTTAATAATGGGGATACATTCTGAGAAACGCATCATTAGGAGATTTCATTTTTGTGTGGACATCATAGAATATATTAACACAAACCTAGACGGTATAGCCTATTGCACATCCAGGCTATAGGCTATAGACTGTTTCTCCTAGGCTACAAACCTGTGCAGCTTTTTACTGTATTGAATGCTGTAGGCAACTGTAAAATAATGGTAAATACTTGTGTATCTAAACATATCTACACATAGAAAGAGTAGAGTAAAAATGCAATATGAATGGTCAAAAATGGTACATTTCTATAGGTCCCTTACCATGAAAAGAGCATATAGCACTAGTAGCTGCTTCGGGTGAATCAGTGAGTGAGTGGTGAGTGAATGTGAAGACTTCGGATATTACTGAACAGTATTGTAGACTATAAATACTGTATAGCTATGCTATACTAAATTAATATAAAATATTTATATTTCTTCACTAGTAAATTAACCTTTGCTAACTAACATTTTTAGTGTATAAACTTTTGTTTTTTTAACTGTAACACAGCTTAACACACAAACATTTTTACAGCTGTGCAAACATATTTTCTTTATATCCCTATTCTATAAACTCTTAATTTTTTAAACTTTTAAATTTTTGTTAAAAAAGACACAAACACACACATTAGTCTAGGTCTACACAGAGTCATGAACATCACTGTCTTCCACATCTAGTTCCACAGGAAGGTATTAAGGGGCACAAACACAAATGGAGCTGTCATCTTCTAAGATAACAGTGCCTTTTTCTGGAATACCTCCTGAAGGTCGTGCTTGAGGCTGTTTTACAAGTAACTTCCTTTTTTTTCTATATAGAAGAAGTACATGCTAAAATAACAATGAAAAGCATAAACTAGTGAACATATAAACCAGTAACATACTAATTTATCATCATTATCAAATACTGTATACTGTACAAAGTTAGACGTGCTATACTTTTATACAACTGGCAGCACAGTAGGTTTACTTATACCAACATCACAGACATGTGAGTAATGCATTTTACTGTCACATCACGAAGGCTAAAATATCACTAAACAGTAGGAATTTTTCAGCTCCATTACAAACTTAGGGAACCATAGTCATATATATGGTCAGTTATAATCTTAAGGAAACATAGTCATATATGTGGTCAGTTACTGACTGAAACATCATTACATGGCACATGACTGTACTTTTATTCATTTCTTTCTGGCATTAAGGCACTCTCAGTGTAAAAATTTAGCATAACACTTTGGAGCTTTCTTCATGTTTTATGTTTTGTGTTTCCGTGGGTGTGTTAGTATGCTTCTAATTTAAACAAAACTGATACCTATTAAGCATTGCTTATTTCAAGCAAAACTATATGCTTTTTCATCCAAAGTAGATGATAATCTCAATCTTTTATTTATTGATCAATTGGAACCAAATGTTGCATACTAATATGAATCATGAAAATTGCTTGCACACTTCATGATTCTTAAATCTATGAAATATTGAATGTGTAAATGAAATAACAGTTGATCTAATACAGTTCACATGAATAAACTAAATATATGGTGAGCAGCATTGCCAAAGAGATAGTAGATTTGCAGACCCTCCCTAAATTACAAGATTACACTATTTTATTTGACTTTGTTTTATTTTATTTTATTTTATTATTATTTTATTTTGATGGAGTCTCGCTCTGTCACCCAGGCTGGAGTGCCGTGGCACCATGTTAGCTCACTGCAACTTCCACCTCCCAGGTTCAAGCAATTCTCCTGCACCAGCCTCCCTGGTAGCTGGGATTACAGGCCTGTGCCACCACACCCAGCTAATTTTTGTATTTTTAGTAGAGACGGGGTTTCACCATGTTGGCGAGGCTGGTCTCGAACTCCTGACCTCAGGTGATCCACCCACCTTGGCCTTCCAAAGTGCTGGGATTACAGGCATGAGCCACCACACCAGGCCTACACTATTTTAATATATAAATTAAAAAAACTCACCTTTAAGTAAGCTTTATTATACAGATATTTTGATGATAAAAAACCTGACTCTAAAGTCAGAAAATTATAAGTCATTCAAGCAGCATTTATCCACTGATTTTCTAATGTAATGTCAGTGATAAAAGTTTAAAAAAAGACTATAGTCTTGTTTCCAGTTTAAGATTTTATAGTACATGACATCATATTCTCAGATTTTCTATTTCCCTAAAAGCCATAGAGATAGGTAAAATATAATGTTCTCCTGCAATAAGTGTAAATACTAGAATGGAAAGCCTCCCTTTAATTCTCATCTATATTAAAGTATCCTTGGCAAAGACAAGACTTTTTAATTCTTTCACATTTTAAACTTAGTTTCCAGGGCAGTTTTCTTTGAGATGACCAGCCTCCTGGAGAAAAAAACTTCTTGGGGGCTCTCGTCTATATCATGTCCTCTTTTACATTGTTTATATCCAATTTTCCTTTTTTTTTTGGTGTTTCTTGACTCTCCTATGTTGGAATCTGCACATAAATTTAGGTAAGCTCAACACATCACTTGAGTTCCACAGTAAAAAAGACAATTTTACGAATTACTGATAAACATTTAATGTGTCTAGGTTTATTTCATTTTGGATAAAGAATTGTATGCATAGCCAACAAAGAAACAACATTTATTTTTGAAATTCTTAGTCCTGGTTTAGGTTGAACTCTACTTTTATAGCTCTATTCCTATTTATATTCATACTTTAAATTAAATACAGTTGCTACTGAAAGAAGAAATAACGTTTTCATTCTAAATTCAGTTCCTGGATGGGCTCAGATTCCTTGGAGCAAAGCTAATGTCAATGGCAACATATTTGGTAACATTTGATGACTTGTTTTCTGTGATTTATTAAATTGGACATTCACAGAATAGCTATTTAAAAAAAGGAAATTATTTGGCAAGTACTATAGGCCTCACCTTTTATTGTTGAACAAGTTTATGGTTTTGAAATTGTTTATCAAATGAATCCGCAAATCAGGAAATAAAGAATATGGTGTTTATGAGCAGAAAGTTTCTACCTGCCATTGTCTCTCAATTCTGTTAAACTGCCCTTAATTTGAAGTGTACTGACAAGCTGACAGACTAGAAAGTTCTTCACCCTCCTTCCTGCTGTGAATACACCAATTCAACAATTCATAAACAAATTCACTTTGTTGGAAATCCAAAAACTCATATAGAGGCTCCTGCATCCAAGGTGAGTAGAAAAACTACCTACATTGAAGCCAGCAGAGAGGTTTGAGACAAGGTACTCTCTTTGACATAATCCTACCCCCAGCACAGTGCCATGGATTGTAAAGAATCTCCCCACTCAAGCTTCTTGCCTGTCTCTGAGATGTGATAGATGTAGACTACATGCAAAATGGCCCAAATTTTCATAGGGCTATGCACAGAACTAGCTTCTCTTTTGCTCTTCTCAGAGTGCTGATGGAACCAGGCATAATTAAACTGACTGTATCCAAGAAGAACTGAGATGACAGTTTGGTACAGCAGTAACCCTAGCACAGTAATCCCTTTGCCTTGTTAAGCACAGAGAAAGTGAATGAAAAACTTCAAATGCCAGTTTCTTCCTTCACAGTTAAAGAGTTGGACTGAGCATCCAAGAATTCAACTTTTCTGACAGCTACTTGAGGAACTAGATTCAGTCTTTTTCAGCTCAGAGAAGTGACAGGACCTGTCATAATCTAAATAGATGCCTGGGGGAAACTAAGGAAAAAGAAAACAGGTTGGAGTAGCAGGAGTGTTGGAGAAAAAGCCAGAATTCCTGTCCAGTCTAATTAATGAGTTGCTTCTCATGTTCAAAGCAAGTTTGTGAAGACTGGGAGAGATAATTGTTTTAGCTAATGTGATGATTCCAACATAGAGAGTTAAAAAATATGAAGAAACAGGTAAAGTATTATAAACAAAAAATCAACTAAAAAATAACCATCCTAAAGATACTTATTGGATTCAGGAAAACAATGCCTAACAAAGTTAGAATTTCAAAGGATAGGAAAATATTAAAAGTTACCAAACAGAAATCATGGAGATAAGAATATAATAATTTGTATTAGTCTATTCTCACATTGCTATAAAGACCTGAAACTGGGTAACATATAAAAGAGGCTTATTAGGCTCACAGTTCTGCAGGCTGTAGACAAAGCATAGTGGCTTTTGCTTCTAGGGAGCCCTGAGGAAGCTTCCAGTCATGATGAAAAACAAGGGGGAATGAGCTGTCTCACACAGAGGAAGTAGGAGCAAGAGAGAGTTGGGGGGAGATGCTGCACACTTTTAAACAACCAGATCTTACAAGAATTCACTCACTATCATGAGAACAGCACCAAGGGGATGGTGTTAAATCATTCATGAGAAATCCATCCCCATGATCCATCCACCTACCACCAGGCTCCACTCCCAACACTGGGGACTACAATTAATTCAACGTGAGATTTGGTGAGGACACAGATCCAAACCATATCACTCTGCTTCTGGCCCCCTAAATCTCATGTCCTTCTGACATTCTAAATGCAATAATCTCTTCCCAACAGTCCTCAAATGTCTTAAGTCATTTTAGCATTAAGTCAAAAGTCCAAAGTCTCATCTGAGACAAGGCTAGTATATTTTGCCCATTAGCCTGTAAAATAAAAAACATGTTAGTTACTCCCAAAACAAAATGGGGGTATAGGCATTGTGTAAATACTCCCATTACAAAAGAGAGAAATCAACCAAAAGAAAGAGGTTATTAGCCCCATGTCTAAAATCCAGCAGTGCTGTCATTAAATCCCAGTCTAAAAGCCAGCAGGACTGTCATTAAATCTTAAGCCTCCATAATAATCTTCTTCAACTCCTTGTTCCATATCCAGGGCACACTGATGCAAAGGGCAGGCTCCTGAGACCATGGACAGCTCCATCCCCGTGGCTTTGCATGGTTCTGTCCCCAAGGCTGCTCACAGAGTTGGCGCTGAGTGTCTGGCTTTTCCAAGCTGAGGATGCAAGCTGTTGGTGGATCTGCAATTCTGAGGCAGACACAGTGGCCCTCTTCTCATAGATCCACTGGGCAGTGCCCCAGTGGGGCTCTTTGTAGGGGCTCCAACCCCACATGGTCCTTCTACATAGACAAGGTTCTCCACGAGGGCTCTACTTCTTTCTTTCTTTCTTTATTTTTTATTATACTTTAAGTTCCAGGGTACATGTGCACAATGTGCAGGTTTGTTACATATGTATACATGTGCCATGTTGGTGTTCTGCACCCATTAACTCGTCATTTACATTAGGTATATCTCCTAATGCTATCCCTCCCCCCTCCCCCCACCCCACAACAGGCCCCGGTGTGATGTTCCCCTTCCTGTGTCCAAGTGTTCTCATTGTTCAATTCCCACCTATGAGTGAGAACATGCAGTGTTTGGTTTTTTGTCCTGCGATAGTTTGCTGAGAATGATGGTTTCCAGCTTCATCCATGTCCCTACAAAGGACATGAACTCATCCTTTTTTATGGCTGCATAGTATTCCATGGTGTATATATGGAGGGCTCTACCTCTACAGCAGGCTTCTGCCTGGACATCCAGGCTTTTTCATACACAATCTGAAATTCAGGAAGAGGCTCCCAAGCCTCAATTTTTGCACTCTGTGCACCTGCAGTCTTAGCATCATGTGGTAGCTGCCAAGGTTTATGGCTTGCACCCTCTGAAGCAGTGGTCCAAGCTGTGCCTGGACCTCTTTGGGCCATGGCTAGAGATGGAGACATTGGAATGTGGAGAGCAATGTCCTGAGGCTGTCCATGGCAGTGGGGCCCTGGGTCTGGACCATGAAGCTATTCTATGCTCTTTTCTTGATTATTAGCACTTGGCTCCTTTTCACTTATGCAAATTCCTGCAGCTCACTTAAATTCTTTCCCTGTAAATGGGTTTTCTGCCACATGGACAGCATGTAAATTTTCCAAACATTTACAGTCTGCTTCCCTTTTATATATAAGTTTCAACTTTAGATCATTTCTTTGCTCACACAAATAAGTTGTCAGAAGCAGCCAGGCCGCCTCTTCAATGCTTTGCTCCTTAGGCATTTCTTCCACCAGATACCCTAAATCAACCCTCTCAAGTTCAAAGTCCCACAGACCCCTAGGGCAGTGGCACAATGCAGGCAAGTTCTTTGCTGAGGCATATCAAAAGTGACATTTACTTCAGTTCCTTATAAGTTACTCATTTCCATCTGAAACCTCATCAGCCTGGCCTTCACTGTCCTTATAACTGCCAGCATTTTGGTGATAACCATCCAACCAGTCTCTAGGAAGTTCCAAATTATCCCTCATCTTCTAGTCTTCTTCTGAGCATGTCAAATTCTTCCAACCTCTTCCCATTACCCAGTTCCAAAGCTGCTTCCACATTTTTGGGTATCTTTAGAGCAAAGTATCAATTTTCTGTATTAGTCAGTTCTTGTATTGCTATAAAAGAGCAAGGGAGAATGAGGAGAGAGGTGCCGCAAACTTTTAAACAACTAGATCTTAAGAGAACTCACTCATTATCATGAGAACAGCACCAAAAAAGGTGGTGCTAAACCATTCACGAGAAATTTACACTCATAATCCAGCCACCTCCCACCAGGCCCACATCCAATACTGGGTATGATAATTTGACATGAGATTTTGTGAGGGCACAGATCCATACCATATCATACTGAATTAGAAATTCTACTGGAGATTAGCAGAAGACTAAATAAAGCAGAAGAAAAATATTAATGCATTTGAAATTAAATAAAATTAAACAAAACACCCTTAAACAACCCAAGGGACATAAAAGAAATCAAAAGGGAAATTAGAAAATACCTTGAAACAAGCATAAACAAAAACAAAATCAACCTACAAACTATAAGATATTTTCCTTAAACCCTACAGTAAACACAAATAAAATACCTGTAGAAGTTACACACAAAAAAAGACAAAGAAATCAAATCATATTAATATGGAAAGTTAAGAAAACACAAAGAAATAGCAAGAGAGAAAACATAGGGACAAAAGAATTACAAGACAAATGGAAAACAATAAACAAAATGCAGCAGTAAATAATTCCCTATCAACAATAACTTTAAATGTAAATGGCTTATGGTTCCTGATCAAAGACATGGAATGACTGAATGGATTAAGGAAAATAAGACCCAACTAGATGTTATCTACCAGAAATAAACTTCAGCTTTAAGGACATGCAGAGGCTGAAAGTAAAGGGATAGAAAAAGATATTTCTTGGAAATAACAACTGAAAGAGAGCAAAGATGTATATACCTATATAAGACAAAATGGATGTTAGGGAAAAAGACTGTCATAAGAGACAAGGAAACACATATTTAGAAAGTGTCAATTTATTGGCAAGATATTAATTTAACAAATTTTAATATATAGACATGCAACATCAGGTATATAAAACAAGCTGAATATGTAAAACAAACAATGACAGAACTGAAGAGAGAAATATACAGTAATATAATAATAGTAGGAGTCTTCAATACACTACTTTCAATTATGGAAAAAACGCCTGACAGAAAATCAACAGAAATGACAGATTTGAACAACACCATACACCTAATTGGTCTAACAGACGCACACAGAACATTTCACCCAACATAAACAGAATTTATTCTCTTCTCAAGCACACATGTAACATTCTCCACTATAGATCACAAGTTAGATCACAAAATAAGTCAAAAAAAATTCAGAAGATTTAAATTATACCAAGTATCTTTTCTAACCAAAATAAAGTGAATTAGAAATCAATAACAGAAGAAAAATAGATTAAAAATTACAAATATGTAGAAATTGAACAAAACATTCTTGAACAACCAATGGGTTAAAAAAGAAATCAAAAGGAATTTAGAAAATATCTCAAAACATGTGAAAACTTAACAGAACCTACTAAAACTCACAGGAAGCAGCAAACACAGTATTTAGAGGGTAGTTTATAGTGGTAAATGCCTCCAATTGGTAAAATGCCTCCATTGAAAAAAAAAAAAGAATCTCAAAAAACCTAACTTGATATTCTTCCTGCTATTCAAAGTTAAGACAACTCTCAGAATATGTCACAGAGGCTCTGAACAAAGTGCACATACAGGGAAGGAACATATGTTCCCCAGAGGGAACATTTCCATATGGAATGGGACTGTTCAGCTGGTACTCCAGGCCCAAGACAAGAACATAAGGATTCATTAGGTGGCCTATTTTCAGCACAGAATTTAACTCAAAGTTCAGCAAGTCAGAATCTATTTTGAGTCTGATTTCAACCACCAACATGCTTTTTTAAAAAGTACTGAGCTGTGATTGTGAAGTAATGAGCATAAATTTGCATCCCTCGTATGTGGTACCTCTGTGGCCTTGGTTGTATCAAGATAAGCAAGAGTATTATCACCTCTGCATAAGTATTCTTTCTTCTATGCAGTTTTGTCTTTTATAAAAACATGTTGTGACATGATACATGCAAAATTATTATTCAGATTTCAGAATTTAGAAAGAAGACTAACCACTTAATAGGATGTAAGGTCCAGATGATGTCAAGAAAAAAATGTATTATGTAACCTGATATTAAGGCAATAACAGCCTTGACAATTAGAAAGATTAGTATTGATTTACATTTTACATTTAAATAAATACATAGCATAGATTTCAGGCATTTTTAAAAAACTGAAACCAACATTTATGTATACTTTTTTGTTCTATATAAATTACATACATTTTATTTGGAGTGATAAAAATGTAGATTGTTTATTAGCCACATTTATTATCTCTTCAAATAAAATGTATGTACTTTTGTTACTTTTTGCCTAGGTGCAAATATAAGAAAATGTTCATCTTATTCCACACATCTTTTGTTAACTGTGAATAAAACTATAATGCAGTCGCAGAACTAACTGCATGACCATTCCTAGCACAGAAAAACAAATAAAGAAATGCTAAATAGCAAAGTATCCCTTAATGACCAACCATTACTCCATTATAGGTGTTTTAATTCTTTTTCACATTTTTTGCAGTATTAAGATTTACACATCAAGGAATTCGAATGTTACTCATTACCAAACAGACATATTTTGCCTTCAAGATATAAAAGTAGTACTGCGTTCCAGTATTGTAATTTAATCAAGCAAGCAGGTGGTTAATGAAGGCATTCTCAAAATTTGAAACCATTTACAATACTAAGAATTTGAGAAATATAAGAATTTTTACTATGTAACATCAAAATTTGTAGCAGAGAAACTTATGTGAGTTCAATGTAACTCTCTGGTAAATTTGGTCTCAGTAGAATATAGATTGATGATATTTGGCAAGAAGTTTTCAACTAAGCACTTACAAGATATTTCTTAAATCTTTCTTGCTCTTTCTGTCAAGTCAATTCAAAAAACAAATATGTCCTTAGTTGAAATTTGCTCTAGATTGTCATTGAATGATATACAGCAATACAGTTTGATTACAGTATCAGGAATTTTTATTTTTTATTGAGTATTACAGTGGAACAGAAAAACAAACGATTTATCAACTGTTGGCAAGCAGATAATTGTGTAGTTTGTTCAACTAAAATTGTCTATTTTTTAAATCCTTTGCAAGATTAACATATTAATGCCATAAGTCATATGTCAATGGGAATTTGATAGTCTTATAAGATCTACTAAAGCATGGTCAAATAGTTGTTTTGCTTCAATCTTATATATTTCTGTTAAAAGCAAACATCACATATCCAAGCAGCATTGCCAGAATACTGTACAACTTATTCGACCAATGGCTTAGAAATCATCTGATAAGATCACTGTGTATTTAATTGTTTTGCCTTCAAGGTTTTAGACAGTAATCTGAAAGTGTTATCTAAAATAAAACCACTATGTTACCTAAATAAATGCTCATGCTATAGAAAGCTCACACAGTCCCAAGTTAACAAATTTTGAAGTTTTTCAAAATAATAGAAGGGACGTTAGTAAAACCAAGCTTTAAAGCAAATATAGTTGTTGCTAATATAATATTATAAAGTGACTTAAATAGTTTAAATGAGTTTGTGGATGCTGCAGTGCTTTAAAAATTTCTAAGTTTCTACATGGTAGTTCAAAGTTACCATCCTATGTTGTCAAGAAATCTGCACTTCAGGTAATTCCAGTTGATGTTACTCTGTCAGTTAATTATAAGTAGGAAATCAACAGATACAATTTTGTTTCTTGTAACACATATGATATATGTACCCACAAACACATTCGTATATTTATTTATTTATTTATTTATTATTTATTTTATTTTATTTTTATTTTTTTGAGACGGAGTCTCTCTCTGTCGCCCAGGCTGGAGTGCAGTGGCGTGATCTTGGCTCAATGCAACCTCTGCCTCCCGGGTTCAAGTGACTCTCCTGCCTCAGCCTCCTGAGTAGCTGGAATTACAAGCATGCCACCACACACAACTCATTTTTGTATTTTTAGTAGACATGGGGTTTCACCATGTTGGGCAGGCTGGTCTCAAACTCCTGACTTCATGATCCACCCACCTCGGCCTCCCCAAGTGCTGGGATTACAGGCGTGAGCGCATGCATTATATTGGACCAAAATGCATGAATAGATAGTTTTATTTGGTATTTTTATATTTTTCAAAATCAAAACTTGATCTTTCAAAATAACATGAAGTACATACAAAATATCACCTTGCATTCATTAAAGGAATTTAAAGAAAATACATTTTTATACTAACACAATTTTCTTTAGTCACAAGAATTACAAAACGCTACTGTGGTTTTATGAATTTCTCAAATCTGAGACAATAAAGGACAAAGAAAGAAAACAATTAAAGTATTGATGATTATTATTTACAAGTGATTTCATTTTAATCAAGTATATTTGTTTTATCAGGATTATTGGAAACATATAGCCAATAGAGACTGTCAATTTATACTTACTGCTAAGATGGGCATATGAAACATAGGTAGGCATGGCATATATTCATATAAATTCCTATGTAGTCATAAGTATACATAATAATATATAAATATGCATATACAATAATTTAAATTTATTTAGATATTAGAGGTTGAGCATCTCAAGTCTAAAAATCTGAAATCCAGAATGCTTCAAAATCTGAAACATTTTGGATGCCAATGTGACACTCATAGGAAATGACATTTGGGCATTTGGGATTTCAGATTTTCAAATTTGACATGATCAGCATTTAAGTATACTGCATGTATTTCAAAATCCCTAAAATAAAAAATTTGAAATACTTCTGGTTCCAAGCATTTCAAATAACGGATATTCAATCTGTGCTATATGAATGAATTGGTAAGAATCGCCATAGGGAAATTAGGTGATTTACGATTTTGGATCTATATTTGATAGAGGATTGAATTTAAATGAATAGATTGAATTTAAAATTTAGGCCAATTTATTGCTCAGTTGGGTGTAAGGTTTTATTAAATCCCTGCTATCGTTGTTTACAAGTGATACCCCTACATCTGCACTGGCTTTTTATGTCTTCTTTATTCTTAGATTTAAAATATTTGTGTTTTTTTCCTGATTATATAAAGAAAAATTATGATTAATAAAGTAATTACTTTTTTGTGTCTAATTCTAGATATTTGAGACAGGTCTCCTAAAATATTAATGGCAATGACAAAAGTTCTTAATTTGCCTCAGGCATTTTATTTATAAAATCTTTGCATTATCTTGAGAAAGTAAACAGTATCAGAAGAGTATTAATTCAATTGTCAATATTTATCTAATTGAGATTCAAAAAGATATGTCAACATGTTGTTGTCAACTCAATCGTTTTAAACCCTTACTACTTTATAAAATACAGAATTTCCTTATAGAAAATTCTAGAATTTCCATTGTACACCTGTACATCTGCTTGTTTTTTTTTCATCCAATTGTAATGGCTAAAACCATGTTAAGAGTAATTTTTTTTAGACCGAGTAGTTTTTTGGTTTTGTTTTGCTTTAAGTTTTATTTTAAGTTCAGGGGTACATATGCCGGTTTATTATATAGCTAAACTCATGTCATGGGAGTTTGTTTTACAGATTATTTCATGACTCCAGTATTAAGCCCAGTACTCATTAGTTATTTTTTCTGATCCACTCCCTCCTTCCACCCTCCACCCTCTGATAGGCTCCTATGTCTGTTATTCCCCTCTGTGTGTCCATGTGTTCTCATCATTTAGCTTTTACTTATATGTGAGAGCATGTGGTATTTGGTTTTCTGTTTCTGCATTCATTTGCTAAGGATAATGGCCTCCATCTTTATCCATGTTCCTGCAAAGGACATGATATCATTATTTTTATGGCAGTATAATATTCCATGCTGTATATGTATCACATTTTATTTGGGTATTTAGGTTGATTCCATGTCTTAATAGGTTTTAGACATAAATGCCAAACATGAACAAAAATTAAACTATTTTTATATATAATGATGTAATATAGAAAACTAATACTTGGAGTATAAAAATTATGACAGAAATTGATTTTATAAATACATAGGAAAATTTATTATTGTTCGGTAACCCTTATTTATTTTGTTAAAACATTCAAAACTTTTGAACTGTTGATCATATTTCTATATGGAAGTGAAAAATAAAACTAGTGCAGCTAACAGATATTTGTTACACTAATTTTAAACAGAGAATTGTAGTGTTATTTTTCCCTGTTCCTATTTAAAGCCTTATCAAGTTTGAAGAATACTCTCCTCCTGCATTTCTCACCATGTGATTTATGATAAAATGGGCATCTTTCCATGCTTAGGCAAAATATCAGAACTTTTTGCTAAATTTGGATAAGATTTCAACATGTTACCTTTGCAGTTTCAGTGTCTTGAAATATCTCTGAATTCCATTAATGGGAAGGTTTTTGCCCATGTCAATTCCTCTGGACATCATTATTTGTATTATAATCACTTTTCTCAATTGTATTGATAAGATTGCCTTAACTAAGCCTCCTTGGCTGCACATTAGAATCATGGTCAGCTATTTCTTCTATCGTGCCATATATATTCAATTTAAATTTTACTTTCATTGTTATTACATTTATTGTTTGTTGCATTTTACCTTTGTTGGCCCATCTCCTTCATTTATTATTTATTTTTTGTAAAATGACATGTGGGTTTATCACATAATACAATAAAATAATATTACACATTTTGCTGTCTGTGTGTGAGCAGAATAACAGATGAATAGACACCTATTACTGTCCAACCTTGATCGATGTGATGTGATTAGTTATTAATCATGATATACAGTTGCTATATATGTAGTGATTTGTAGAATAGGGAGCTAACCACAAACTTAATGCTATATGCAATTATCCACAGTTGATATATCACGGTAACTGAAATTTGTACTGTGTGTTGTGGGTACTAGTGTTATTTAACTAAGCCATGGTAACAGAAATTTGTGCATATATAAATTGTTCATAGTGATGCTGCCTATATATGTATGTTAATATATAACTTCAGATAAACCTGCCACAAGGTGGAAATAATAAAAAGTAATTTAATAATCCCATTCATGATATTATAAACAGTTCAAATCAAACATTCAGAGAAAAACACACTTGTTCACGATTTGTATTGTTAAGTTTGTATTGTTCAATGATACGTTATCAATTTGGTCCGTAATTTAAAAAGTGAACCTTAACTATAAAAAAATTCATTGACAGCAAAATAATTTTATCTATATGGTACATGATTATATCAGTGCTTTCAAGCTGTTTACAAATCTAAACACTTTTATATGTTGATAAATTGATACATATTAAACAAATAATAAATTGTTAATATAGCAAGATTCATAAAAACATCCAAAGTATGATTATATTTTTGTAAAAAGTAAAAAAAAAAATTTCTATTGAACATTATATCTTTTGCTATTTATCTACTCTATCTAATCCTATGTATCTTTGTATAGCACACAGAAGAAGAACTCACCAGTGTTAACAATGGTTTGCTGGTGACTGGAAATGACAGTGTCAAGTAGAATGCATGTAATCAAAAACATGCATGGCTTTTATAATTTTAAATATTTAAAAATATCTAGTTTAGAAACTGGAAAGAAACAACCATCAAGCATACTCAACTGAGAACAAATTTAATCTAATGCAATTGTCAAATTTCTATGGAGATAAATCTAATTTTAAACAAATTGTTTGGAAAATTCAATGCTCCTATATCGATTTAAATCATTAGTTTGCACCAAGTACCAAAATAAAACCTGGTTAAATTAAGTCAGTGCACAACCTGTCTTGATATAGGTAAATAGTATATTCAGACTGATGGAAAGATGACAGCAGACAATGGCAGGGATGCCCTGCATGCTATTTGCATAAATCAACCAACATTCATTTAGCTAATGGATAGAAAGAAGTTATTGGATCAAAGAATCAAGATTAAACAGCTGAATAATTAATATAATTTTTTAGGATGTACAGTATTTCGAGGTTTCAGGTCTCAAAAATCTTCACCAAGGGGAGATGAGCTACAGATGACAACACCTGAGTGAATCAGTGTCACATCTGTGTTTCACTCAAGTGCAGCTTCAAATAAATAAGGGTAAAACAGCTCTGTGAACAGGTTATGCTACCTGTATGCTGGGAGTCATCATGTTAAAAATTAGTTTAGATAATATTCAATGTAAACACAGTATACACTACATATAACATACAAATACATATAACATGGGAATATATTACCACCAAATTTGGCAAATTCTTAATCTATGCCATCTATAAAAACTTTCAAAAAAATTAAGACTGACATTAACCTCTTTTTATGTGACAGTCACTTTCATAAAAGTTATGCATGTACTATCTAATTAAGGAAGTGTATATTACAGCCAGGGAATTACCCAGTCATCATTTTTTACCTTTAGCCTTCCCAGGCAGAGCCAGCCTAATGTAAGTGCATTCTGGTATTTAGAACAGTGGAAACAGAACAAAGGTCATTTATTAGTCAACGTAGGTTAACCACTATAACAACTCTTTTAGTAGCTTAATTGAAAATAATTGTTTTTTATTTGTGTTTGTTTTCTTCACTCTCACTCACTTCACAGTGCAATGCCCTCCAAAGCTCTCTATTCTGCACAATCATTCAGGAATTCAGATTGTTTCTATCTAGGGGCTCTACTACCCCCAGGGGTCATATAATCTGGCCAATTGTCAAAAGCCTCCAGGGAGGGTGCACAGAGGAAGTATGCAGGCAGTTTTACTAGGGGCATCCTGAAAGTGCCATCTCTCACTCTCCACCGACCAACCCCCATGCCTTTGGCCTGAAGTCAGTCATACAGTGCCACCTAACTTCAGGAGTCTGGAAAACAGAGGCTATCTGATTTCTCATAAGGAAAAAATGTGACTTTGTGACTATATTGCATGTCACTGCCAGAGGTCATCTCCCCAGGCATCTCTGGAAGTCATATTAAGAGAAATGTAGAACAAATACAGAGCCTATCCTTCAAAAACACTACGTGTAAAAGAACACACACACACACACACACACACACGCACACACATGAACAACAAAAAATAGGTGAATATTTAATGGATTTAAGATGGGGAATAACTTCTCAATTTCTATGAAGTACATGAAATCACAAAGAAATAAGCCAGCATTCTTTATTAAATGAACGTTTAAAATTATATAGAACAACATAATTAATAATTATTTTTGTGAAAAAATTACTTGGGAAAACATTTCTAGTAAATATGAAAAGCAATTAATACCTACTTCTTAGAAAAGTTCTAAAAAATTTAAGATTAACATTAACCTTTTTTAAAGTGTCAGGCATTTTCATAATGGTTGTACCGTTGACCCTTGAACAACACAGGGGTTAGGAATGCAGACTTTCCATACAGTCAAAAATATGCATAGAAGGTTTTACTCCCTAAAAGCTTTACCAATAGCCTGCTGTTGACTGGAAGTCTTATAGATAACATAAACAGTTAACCATATTTTGTATGTTTATACGCATTGCATAAATCACTCTTACAATAAAGAATGCTAGAGAAATGAAGATGTTGTTAAGAAAATAATAAGTAAAAGAAAATATATTTAATATTCAGTAATTGGAAGTGGATCATCATAAAGATCTTAACTTTCATTGTCTTTACACTGAGTCGCCTGAGGACTAAGAAGAAAAGTATGGGTTGGTTTTGTTGTCTCAGAGGTGGGCAGAGGCAGGAAAGGTAAAACAGGTGAAAAAGAGGCAGGAGAGATGGGCATACTTTGTGTGATTTGACAGAAACACATCATAATTTTTTCTGAGTTTCTGCTTTTCCATTTCTCTAAAAATATTTCTGTAGATTACCAATCCTCATCACAGATTTCAATATATGGTACATATCAAGCAACTCAACTTTTTCTTGTAAAGTCATGATTTTTCTCTGCTTCTCAGGAGCACTTCCAGTATCAATAGTGGCACTTTGTATGAGTCCCATGGTGTTATTCAAAGTTTATTGTAGTGTACTAAGCATGATTAACAATAAGTGAGAATTGTAAGACATCACTTTTACGTTGATATGCAGTTAGAAGGAACTGCTTCCGTGGAGATGATTAGCATCACATGGCATTTTAAGTGGATACTTGTAACACTTGAGCTCACAGCAATAGGAACAGAAGGTGGCTACAACATTATGACAGTAGTAGAGTATGTACTACAGTTAATTTTATGCAGTTATGATTTAATACTGCATCTTTATGTTTGTTTATGTTTCTACTGCAAGTGATGCCATTTACACTCTGTGTATGTGTATGTATATTTTGATAAATTTTAATGTTTTATAAGAGAAAGTGGATGATAAAATAGACTAGTATCTGTAGTAGCTACAGTATTATAGTATATAGATCTATAGACATTATAGACTAGTATCTACAGACACTAACCATTATAGATTATAGTATTATAGATAGTATAGTATCCATAGATACTAGTATATTTTATAATGGTAAAATAGTATCATTCATTAGATTAAATAGACTAGTAGTGAATGATAAAACAGATGAGTATCTACATATATTTTATGCATTCATGACATATATAATTTTTTAAGCTTTAAATACATATGCATAGACTATGCAGTATACTTGCTAGTTTTTCACATTGTCACAAAACTGGAAAAGTTTTTATAATATATTTATTGGAAAAAATATACACATAATTAGACCCACGCAGCTCAAATCCAGGTTGTTCAAAGGTCAAGTGTACATGTATCGTGTTACTTATTTACACTAAAATCTCAATAATTATTGAGTGTATTTTACTGATAAAGATACCAATTATCAGAAAGGTCAAAGTAATTTTCCCAAGTTCACAATGTTTATAAGTTGATGAACACTCCAAATCATAAGAAAAAATGCTCAAAAATAGCAACAAAAAGAGAAGTGTTAAAACTGGCAAATGAAAATGACATATTATCAAAGATTAAATTTATACTGTTCCAGCAGGTTAAGAAGGAAGAAACTAGGGGAAGCGTGGGGGAATGACATACTTAACATCTTTATGCCCTAAGTTTCTGTGCATAGGCATTGCACAAGGAATTTTGGGCAAATGAGAAGGACAAATGTAATGATCAACAACAATTGCCAATCTCCTAAAACCATGAAACCTGCAGACCTGTTAGACTGTATGGCAGAGAAAAATTAAGCTTGCTTCTTTTGATGGTTTATTTTATAAGTCAGCTTGGCTAGGCCAAGGTATCCAAATATTTGGTCAAATACCAGTCTAGATATTCTGTGAAAGTAATTTTTAGATGAGGATAACATTTAAATCTGTGGACTTTCAGGTAAGCTTATACCTTTCCATAATATGGGCGGACCTCCTCCAATCAGCTGAAGGCCTTAAGAAGAAAAAGACTGACATCTTCTGAGGAAGAGGGGATTCCACTCCAGACTGCTCGAAAACTGGAGCTGCAACATCAACTCTTCCCTGGGTCTCCTTCAGTTTCTTGGCCTATCCTTCAGATATCAAATTTTCCAGTCTCCACATTGCATGTGCCAATTCCTAAAATTAAATCTGTATCTCTGTAGATACACATATCTTATTGGCTATGTTTCTCTGGAGAACCATAACTAATACACTAATCAACCAGCTTCTTTAAATTATACCTTAAGTTCTTGGATACATGTACAGAGCGAGCAGGTTTGTTACACAGGTATACATGTGCCATGGTGGTTTGCTGCACCCATCAACCCATCATCTACATTAAGTTATTCTCCTAATGCTATCCCTCCCCTTGCCCACCACCCCCTGACAGGCCCCGGTGTGTGATGTTCCCCTCCCTGTTGTCATGTGTTCTCTTTGTTCAACTCCCACTTACGAGTAAGAACATGCAGGGTTGGGTTTTCTGTTCCTGTGTTAGTTTGCTGAGAATGATGGTTTCCAGCCTCATCCATGTGAGAGTCTCCTAAGTTGGCTAGGTGTGCCAGATGTAATTACAAGAGTTCTTAAAAGTGGAAGAAAGTCTGGATTGAAGGGAGATGCGATGATGGAAGATACCATCATGTTGCAATGTGAAACGAATTCAACCTGCCCCTGCTGTCTTTGGACATGGAATGAGAAGACTAAAACTCAAGGAATGCGAGTAACTTCCAGAAGCAAAAAAAGACAAGAGAACACATTTTCCTATAGAGCTTCCAGAAAAAAAAATAAAAATAACCTGCTAACATTTTTATTTTAGCCCAATAAGACTTGTGTTGAACTTCTAACTCACAGAATTGTAAGACAGTAAATTTGTCTTTTAAGCCATGACGTTTGTGGTAATTTGTTTTAGCAGCGATAGTCTTACTCCTATACAAATCTAGAGATATGTAGCTATATTAGAAATACCATCACTTGTAAAGTACTCTTTTGTGAATTCTGAAGGTTCCTTCTGTATGTATTGAAAGCATTCGATCATTTATTTTGCCATAAATAATATATGTCTCTGTACATTACAAGTATTTCAAGCATAAGGAACCATATAGGATGAAGTTTGCAGAATATTTTGTTACCGAAACCAAATACATCTGCAATATAAGCATGGCTTAATAGTAGACAAAATTTATATATGATATCCTTATATTTAAATTAATTTTACTGATAGTATTAGACCACAGTTCCCATCTTGTTCATAGAGGTTTAACGTATATCTACTGAAAGAAATGACAATTAAAAATGCCGATAAATGTAAAATGTCAAGATATTTGAATTATACCTGTTTACTTATTTATGCATTATTGATTATTTTTTATTTGTTTTCGGGGAAGCAGAATGAGATATGTATAATTTTTCCATTATTTTGTCCCTATCTCCTTCCTGCCCATAATCATATTCTCCTGCCCATGGTGAGAGAGAATATAATTTGAAGATGTATCTCATCAAGGGGCATGATCACTTCTCACACTTTGTATTAGAGTAGGTGCCAGTAATTATATTGAAGGCTATCTATCCCTGCACATGACAGATATTAAATTCCTGATATGATCTATTTAAACTGTGGTCAGGTAATTACAAAACCTTTCCTCAGTGACAATGGGCAGGGAGGAAAGAACATAAAGAAACAGTTACCTGTTTCCAAGTATGCACAGAAACCATCCCTGGTATAGTAATTATAAGGATCACTTAATTTTCAGAGGTCTCTATTCCCATGTGAGCTGTGTGATCAGAAGAGGTCTACTAACTATCAAACATATAAAGCCTTCTAATAATTTCTATACCTCAGGTAATAAAGAGTACAGTGCACAGCAGGAATTGAGATTTTAAATGGATTAATTTTTATATGTGTTCAACTCCAAATAGCTTTAGACTTTTTCAGTATGTGCAGGGAAAATAAAAATGGAAACCAAATATTCTGTGAATAAAATTGTCTTAAGGAATTATTAACATCAACATAATAATTGTTCAAATAACAGTTACAATTTTAAAAAAATGATATCCAATAAAAATACTGACTTACTATTGCACTGCAGATATCAAAAATTGTGAGGTGTGATGGCTTCTAAGCAAGATACTGCACTGAGAGTTTAACATATTTATATCACTTGACTCTTTTCACATCATTCAAATAAGTGCCATGGTTACTCTCATTTTAAAGATTTAAAAAACGTCAGTAACTTTTACAACTCATATTTCATCTTTCCATTTTATTGCAAATAGTCCTATATATTTTCCAATGAAATTCACTTGTTACTTAGATATGTATTTCCAGTTCTATAATATTAAAATTGACTAGAGATTATCCATTGGTCCTTATGTATGTACCTTGTTTTTCTTTGTGTGTGTGTGGGGTGGATATGTCTTTGCAAACATCTAATCTGGTAAATTGGGCAGTGTAATGATTGAATTATAATTTAAAAATACCTCTGTACCTGCAGTTTAAGTGATAGATTTGAAGGGAGCTCCATGACTTAAAGTCACAAAGGTACTGCAGTTTGAACATTTCACAAGCTTTATTTATATTGAGATGATTTCTTTTCTGCAAGGGCCTGTTGTTAAAGTGCTTGCTCTTTTTCAGTTGTTGAAAAGGCATCTAGAAAGAAATGTTTACTTTTAGACACAGCTTTGAGGGTAATGTTAGCTAAATTCTTATAGGAAAAAAATATCAAAATAGGAGGATGCATTGTTATTCAGTTAACAAGATATGTTGGATATATACTCAATAACGTCACACATCTGAAATTTTTATGGGGACCATTTTTGTGACTTGATTACCACAAGATTTCAGGTGACAGCACAAGAAAAGTGGAAGGTTAGACCATGAAAGTTTTAACAAATTTTCTTGTCAAGGTCTGCAAAAATTTTACAGTAGCATTTGTATTTTCTCTAAAAAAAAAATGACATATTCTTGAGACAAAACTGATATTGGCAGGCCAGGGCTATAAATGTATTTGTGGTAAAAATTGTTGCATTAACTAAACTAACTGTTGCACAAGGAATACCTGATGGGCATTCATATTCAACTTCTGCAACGTTTTAAAGGGCAGCCCATCCTGATGTAGTATATTCATGAAAACTAGGCAGTATTTAATATCAGCAATCCCCAATATAACTAAAGAAAACTTACATGGAAAGAATTCCTTCTAAGAATAGCAAGAACTTGTTATTACTTGAAGTAGCATGTTTCTTTCCGATTTGCATTTTGCCAAACTCTGCCTACCTGACCATGCTTTTCAATATGTAATATGTTTCTTGAAAAACATATTGATGATAAAAGAACACAATGTTACATCTAGGGCTTTAGATTGCATTTACATTTTTGCTGACTAATTATTAGGTCTGGACAATATTTACTCCATGTGTTTTCTGCTAAGGTCAAAACTATTTAAAAACAACTATTCTCTTTATTCTAGATTTAAAACTTCTCATTTATTCTCATTTTATTTAGCTTTTCTGGTGGTAGGTTTTACTTATAACTCTAAGAACAATTTACTTCATTGGATTACAAACTTTCCAATGTCTATCTAGCATTGGTCATGATCCTTTTTAATATACCGCTAATAGATATACCGCTAAAAATATATTCACAAATACAGTTTTTGAAACCTCTGATCATTTAGAAAACCATGAATATTTTGAGTAAAATAGTTGTGTTGTATTGGTGGAGGTAACTTTCATGTACAGGGAATTCCCTGACCCCTTGTGCTTCCCCGGTGAGGCGATGACTCACCCTGCTTCAGCTCACAGTCGGTGGGTTGCACCCTCTGTCCTGCGCCCACTGTCTAACGAGCCCCAGTGAGATGAACCCGGTACCTCAGTTGGAAATGCAGAAATCACCCGTCTTCTGCGTCGCTCACGCTGGGAGCTGTAGACTGGAGCTGTTCCTATTCGGCCATCTTGGACAGAATCTCTTCACTCCATTCTCACGAGAGAAAAGCTAACAGATTGAAAATCAACACCTCTTAATAGCTTCAGTCCTAGAACTTAGAGACAGGTGACTACAGAGAATCAAAATGCACAGAGAGGAGAAGGTGCAGCTGGGAGATACCAGGCCAGAGACTGGGAGAAACACTTGCAGGGTAATTGATTAATTGCTGGAGATGGAGTGTAATCTAGCTTGAGACATAGTTCATAGGTGCCACACCTTAGCAGGTACCTATAAACATTCATGAGTTCTATCTCCAGGAGCTAGACCTGTTTATCAGGGTGATGATAAAAGACAATATGTCCTAATGCTTGCAACAGGAGGTGAGGGGGGAATAACCATTTTGAAATACACCCAGAGCATTCTTTTGTCATTAATAAAGGGTTTCCCTGAAGGGATCTTATTTTACCTGATCCTAATTGATTAAGGGGGGAAATAAATACCCAAATTGAGCCCCCTCTAATCTTTGACATGGGGAAAGGGAAATTCCCAATTCCAGCGTTCGGTCCTACCAACAAGGCAGTGAGGAAGCTGAGAAGCACTTGTGAAGGTCACAGTGTGGGTAAGAGGCCCAGGAGAAGAATGATAACTAATCACAGGAACAAAGAATGTTTCCCCTCCCTCAATACCATATCACCACATAAATAGGAGTCCTGTATAAAGAAAGAATTATAGGTGAAAAGAACTGTGTGGCCCAGACCTTATTTAGGAATTAGTCTGTAGGGAAATCTAAAGAGGACATAAGAGGCAAAAACCAGGGCATTAGAGAAAATTTTAACCTCTTATTCCTACAAAAACAGCAAACAATGACTTAGATAAACGTAAGTCCTTACATGAGAGATCTGTTTATTTCTGTTTCTTTTATCAAACATTATATTCAGCTTTCAACAAAAAATTAAAAGTTAGGATAAACAGCAAAAACAAAAACAAAATACAAAAATAACAGTCTGAAGAGACAAAGCAGCATTGTAACCAAACTTATACATGGCAGAGATTTTAGAATTACCAGACTGAAAATTTAAGATAATTGTGGCTAATATATTGGAGACTTTTATGGAAAAAGTGGACAATATGCAATAATAGATGGGCAATGAGCAATGTAGGTAAAATGAAATGGAAGAGCTAAAAATCAAAACACTGTGACAGAAATGAAGAATTCTTTTGATCTGATAATCACTACACTGGAAATGGCTGAGCAAAGAATCAGTGAGTTTGAAAATGTGTTGGTAGAGACTTTCCCAGCTGAAAAGTGAAGAGAAAACATAATTTAAATATGAAACAAAATATCCATGAATTGCAGCACTATGACAAGAAGTATAATATACGGATAATGAAAATATCAAAAGGAGAAGAGAGGAAGGAGAAGAAGAAATATTTGAAGTAATAAAAGATCAGAATTTTCCAAAACTAATTACAGAAAACAAAACCAGAAAATTCCAAACAGGATATATGCCAAAATATGTATACTAGCGCATATTATATTTAAAACTAAATATAAGTTTAAAACTATATTTTAATATAATTAAATTAAAGACAGAAAAGGCAGAAAATTAAAGACAGAATCTTGAATGAAGTCAATGGGCAAGTCCTCTTCACCCATAGAAGAATAAACATAAGGATTAGACTTCTCATCAAAATCAATGCAAAAAAAAAAATGAAAGATGGACTGAAATATTTGAAATGTTGGAAGACAAAAAAAAATCCATCATCATAGAATTTTGTATCCAGTAAAATTATCTTTTAGAAATGAAAAATCGAGACTTCTGATTTCCAGTGTGGCACGTTAGGGAGCCATCCTTCCCATTCTCACAGCATGAAAAAAAATATGAAGAGCTAAAAATTAACAACTCTTCTGAGATTAATCAGTGAATTGTGGTAAAAGGAAAAGCACTACTCTCTAAATCAGAGAAATAAATAGGTGGATACAGAGAATCACAGCTTGCCAGAGGAGCAGCACAGAATTAAAAACAAATGATGAAACCAGTACTGGGTACATCATAGCTGGGTTTCAATTAAAAAGAAGGCATATTAAAATATAAAAAACACAATCTGAAGACATAGAGCAAGCATCAGAAATAGACTCAAATATGGCAGAGATAATTAGTGATCAGAAAAATTTCTAAACAATGAAATAAAATCAACAGAATGTTGAGAGTTTCAAAAGAAAGATATAGAGAAATACAGTATCTCATTTGGAAAAACAAATATATAATTAAATTTGTGAAAATAATATAAATTAATAATAAGGAATTACGTGCAATTATGCAACACCATATTTAAGAATGTAGAGTTAATAGATGACTTTCTAGCAAAATACAAACTCTTATATTGATAAAAGGTAGATATTTGAATAGACCGCAAACAATATTGCAGAATTTCTACAATTCAACAAAGTCGATCAGGCCCATATCATTTTACAACTTGGTTAAAATCAACCTTATAATTCCAATGTGACTTAAATTTTTTAAAATCATAAAACATGGAAGAAACACCTCTTAATTTTTAATAGTAAATCCTGATTGAGATAATCCAAATTGAAAACAGAAAGAAAATTTACATAAAAAACTAAATTAAAAAAAGTACAGGCCCCGCTGCTACACTGAAGTGCTTTTCTTAAAGGCCCCTTGTCAAAGTGTGTTTTTTTTTCCCCCCATGGAACCCCTGCCACTCAGCTGATTTACCGCCTGCCTGCACTGCCCTGCTGGAGTGCTCTTGCTCTCAGAGCCACTACTGCTTCACCAGAAGGCTATTTCCCACATCCCCATCGCTGCCCCACTGGAGCACTGTTGCTGGTGGCCCGCAATAGAGCACTGTGCCAGCAGCCCATACTACCTTAGCTATCCCAGTACACCTGGTGCTATGTCTTGAGGGGCCAGAGGACAAAGCCGTGGGCCTGGTCCCAACCCCAGGGTTAGAGCATCCAGCCCAAGAGCACCAAGCTGAGCCTTGACCCTCTGGAAGTATCCAGAAATGAAGCCAATTAACTAAACCCAATTTATACTACAGTCAAATCTCGAAGCAATAAAGAACATAAAAACAAAATGTGGCAACCAAAGGACAGCACCTTCAAAGATTGAAAGAACATTAGCCCTTACAGATGAGGAAAAGTGCCAGGACAAGAATTCTGGCAGCTCCAAAAGCCTGAATGTCTTCTTATCTCCAAAAAGTTGCAGTAGCTCCCCAGCAATGGTTTTTAACCAGATTGAAATGGCTGAAATGACATACAGAATTCAGAATCTGGATGGCAAGGAGGCTCAATGAGACACAGGATAACCTTAAAATCCAATAAAAAGAAAACAGTAAAGCAATCCAACAATTGAAAGATGACATAGCTATTTTTTAAAAAGAAACAAACTGAATTTTTGAAAATAAAAAGTTAACTCTAGGGATTTTATAATGCAATTGGAAGCATTAGCAGAATAGACCAAGCTGAAGGAAGAATCTCCGAGCTTAAAGACAATTATTTTGAATAGACATAGGCAGAAAAAAATAAACTTAAAAAATGAACAGTCCTCCAAGAAATATGGAATTATATAAATAGACTAAATCTATGACTCACTGGCATTCCTGAAAGAGGAGGAGAGAGAGTAAGCAACTTGGAAAATACACTTGAATTCTATAAAAATTTTGCCAGTTTCAGTGGAGAAGTCAACATGCAAATTAAAGAAATTCAAAGAACCTCTGTGAGATACTATATAAGACAACCATCCACCAAAGACACAGTCATCAGATTCTCCAATGTCAACATGCACACACACACACACACACACACACACACACACATTAAAAGCAGCTAAGAAGGAGAAGGTGACTTACAGAGGGAAACCCATCAAGCCAAAAGCAGACCTTTCAGCAGAAACTGTACAAGCCAGAAGAGATTGAGGGTCTCTTTTTTAGCATCCTTAAGGAAAAGAAGTTCTAACCAAGAATTTAATATCTCACCAAACTAAGCTTCGTAAGCAAAGAGAAATAAAATCCTTTTCAGAAAGCAAACACTAAGATAATTTATTACCACTAGACTTGCCTTACAAGAGTTCCTTAAGGGAGTTCTAAACATGCAAATGAAAAAAACACATGATACCTCAAAAACACACTTGAGTACATAGCTGACTGATACTCTAAAGCAACTGTACAATCAGGTCTACATAACAAGCAGCTAAAAACACGATGACAGGATCAAATCCTCACATATCAATATTGACTTTAATTGTAAACAAGCTAAATGCTCCCACTAGAAATGTATAGAGTGGCACGCTGGATAAAGAGGTAAGACCCAACTTTCCTCTGTCTTCAAGAGATTCATCTCAAATGTGATGACACCTATAAGTTCAAAGTAAAGGGATGGAGTAAGATCTATTAGTCAAACAACAAAAAAGAGGTAGGGGTTGCTATTCTTATATAAAACAGATGTTAAACCAACAATGATCAAAAAAGACAAAGAAGGACATTATAGAATAATAAAGTGTTCAACAAGACTCAACTATTATAAATTTATAGGTACCCAACATTGAGCACTCAGATTTATAAAACATCTTCTTAGAGACCTACAAAGAGACTTAGATAACTACACAATAAAAGTGGGAGACTTCAACACCCCACTGACAGTATTAGAGAGATAATTGAGGCACAAAGCAAACAAAGATATACTGGACTTAAATTCAACACTTGAACAATTGGGCCTAATAGTCCATCTCCAGAATACTCTACTCAACAACAATAGAATATTCATTCTTCTCACCTACACATGGAACATACTATAAGAGAGATGACATACTTGGCTATAAAGCAAGTCTCAACAAAATATAAAAAACTGAAATTATACCAACTACACTCTTAGGTCACAGTGTAATAAAAATAGAAATCAATACCGAGAAGATCTCTCAAGCTCCCAGAAGATCTCTTAAAAACTTGCTCATGACTGATTTTTGAATAAAGAACAAAATTAAGGCGGAAGTCAAAAAATTCTTTGAGACAAATGAAAATCAAGACACAACATACCAAAATCCTTGAGACACAGCTAACGTAGTGTTAAGACAAAAGTTTATAGTGCTAAACACCTACAACAAAAGGTTAAAAAGATCTCAAATGAAAACATAACATTGCACCAAGAACTAGTAAAGCAAAAGTAAACCAACCACAAAGCTAGCAGCAGAAAAGAAATCACCATAATCTGAACCAAACTGAATGAAATTGACAAGTGAATATAAATTCAAAAGATCAACCATACCCAAAACTTGTTCTTTGAAAGAATAAACAAGACTGATAAACCACTAGCTAGATTAATAAAGAAAATAAGAGAGATCTAAATAAGCACAATGAGAAATGACAAAAGTGACGTTACAACTCACCCCCCAAAATGCAAAAAATTCCCAGGGACTATTACAAACACCTTTATGCACACAAATTAGAATACATTCCTGGAAACACACAACCCTTCAAGATTTAATCAGGAAGAAGTTATATCCTGAAGACACCAATAATGAGTTCCAAAAGACCTACAAACCAATGAAGCCCTGGACCAGATGAATTCATATCTGACTTCCACCAGATGTACAAAGAAGAGCTAGTAGCAGCCCTACTAAAATTATTCCAAAAAATCAAGGAGAAGGGCCTCCTGCCTAACTCATTCTCAGAGGCCAGCATCATTCTGATACCAAAACCTGGCAGAGATGTAACAATAAATGGAATCTTCAAGCCAGTAACCATGATGAATATAGTCATCAACAAAGTAGTTGCAAATTGAATCCAGCAGTACATCAAAAATTAATTCACCATGATGAAGTAGGCTTTATTTTTGGAATGCAAAGTTGGTTCAACATAAAGAAGTCAATAAATGTGATCCACCACAGAAGCAGAATTAAAAACAAAATCTACATTATCATCTCAATAGACACAGAAAGGCTTTTCATAAAATTCAACATCCCTTCATGTTAAAAACTTTCAACAAATATAAGCATCTAAGGAACATACCTCAAAATAATAAGAGCCATCTATGACAAACACACAGCCAGTATCATACTAAATGGGCAAAAGCTCAAAGCATTTCCACTTGAGAACTGGAACAAGACAAGAATGTCAAATTCCACCACTCCTATTCATCACCGTACTGGAAGTCTTAGCCAGGGCAACCAGGCAAGAGAAAGAAATAAAAGTCATCCAAATAATAAGGGAGGAAGTCAAGCAATCTCTTTCAAAGAAGATATTATTTTAGACTTAGAAAATGCTATGGACTCTGCCAAAAGCCTCCTAGAACTGATAAATGGCTTCAGAAAAGTTTTAGGATACCAAATCAATGTACAAAAATTAATTGCATTTCTATACATCCATAATGTCCAAGCTGAGAGCCAAATGAAGAATGCAATTTTATTCACAGTAGCCACAAAAAGAATAAAATACCTAGGAATACAGATAACCAAGGTGAAGGATCTCTACAATGAGAATTACAAAACACTACTGGAAAAAAATAAGAGACATCACAAACAAATGGAAAAATATTCTATGCTCATGGATAGCAGGAACCAATATTGTTAAAACGGCCATCCTGCCAAAAGCAATTTACAGATTCCATGTTATTCCTGTCAAATCATAAACATTACTTTCCAATGAATTAGAAACCATTATTCTAAAGTTCATGTGAAAGCAAAAAAGAACCCAAATATCCAAAGGAATCCTAAGCAAAAAGAGCAAAGCTGTAGGCATCACACCACCTGACTTAAATAATTTAATAGGCAAAAACAAACAATCCCGTTAAAAAACAGGCAAAAGACGTGAACAGACATGTCTCGAAAGAAGACATACATGCTGTCAACAAATATATGAATAAATGCTCAATATCACTAATCACTAGAGAAATGCAAATCAAAGCCACAATGAGATACTCTCTCACACCAGTCAAAATGGCTATTACTAGAAAGTCAAAAAATAACAGATGTTGGCAAGATTGCAGAGAAAAGGGAACACTTATACACTGTTGGTAGAAATGTAATTTAGTTCAGCCACTATAGAAAGCAGTGTGGAGATTTCTCAAAGAACTTAAAACAGTTATCATTCAACCTAGTAATCCCACTACTGGGTACATATCCAAATGAAAGTAAGTCATTCTACAAAAAAGACAAATGCACACATGTTAACTGCAGCTGTATTCAAAATAACAAAGATGTAGAATCAACCTAGATTTCCATCAACAGTGGATTGGATAAAAATATGTAGTAAACTTACACTGTGGAATACTACACACACAGCCATAAAAAGGAAGAAAATCATGTCTTCTTCAGTAACATGAACGTAGCTGGAGGACATTATTCTAAGTGAATTAATACAGAAAGAGAAAACCAAATATCGCATGTTTTCACTTATAAGTGGGAGCTATACATTGAGTAAACATGAATATAAATATAAGAACAATAGACATTGAGGACTACTAGAGAAGGGAGAGAGAGAGGGAATTACGGGTTGAAAAACTACCTGTTAGGTACTACATTCACCCTCTGGGTGACAGGATCATTTGTATACTAAACCTCAGCAACACATAATTTATCAGTATAAAAATAATGCACATGTACCCCATGAACCTAAAATAAAAATCAGTAAAAACTGAAAATACAAACAAAATTTTAATAACTTGATTTCAGCAACTGAAACAAAGAATACTATAACATAATTAAATAGGTTTTAGTCTTTCAAGGATAAAACAATGTACAAAAGAACCAAGTAACCTAATTCTATACAAAGTAAAAAAAAGATTTTTACAGGCACTTGATAAAAAAATTAGCACTCATTCATTAAGTATATGTGTTAAATTTAAATAAAATACAGTAGACTTTTCTCAACAAAAAAATCAATATATATAGACTAACGGAATGCCAAAATACATTTTATACTGGGAAAAAGCCAAGGTTATAACCTGTAACCACTATTTTCAACATAATTTTGAGAGCTTTGTCTTATAAGAAATAAAAATAAAACAATATTTTTCTGATGCTGTGCTCATTAAATAGCTCATTGTACCATTGTGTGACTTTGAAACATGATTAAGTCTCAATGTGCTCATATGTAAAATAAAGGTAATAAGAAAACATACCTGTTTTGCTGTGAAGATTAAATTAATTAATATACACGAAGCATTTAGAAGAGGGTCCAGCACATAGTAATTACCGTAGATGTGCTTGATGGTGTTCACTGTTACCAGACCTAAAAGCAAAAACGGTAAGGTAAGTATCCACATTTACAATTGGTAAAAGATTAATAACTACCCCCAAATGTCTTATGAATTTTAACAGGTATGTTATATGTTGCTTCTCTCAGATCCAGAAACAAGAAATGACTAATACTGGAGAGGAGATTTTTTTTTTTTTTTTGAGATGGAGTCTTGCTCTGTTGACCAGGCTAGAGTGCAGTGGCCACGATCTTGGCTCACTGCAACCTCCACCTCCCGGGTTCAAGCAATTCTCCTGTCTCAGCCTCCCGAATAGCTGTGATTACAGGCACCCACCACCGCCCCCGGCTAATTTTTTTTTTTTTTTTTTTAAGTAGAGACGGGGTTTCACCATCTTGGCCAGGCTGGTCTTGAACTCTTAACCTCGTGATCCACCCGCCTTGGCATCCCAAAGTGCTGGGATTACAGGCGTGAGCCACTGACCCCGGCAGAGAGGAGATTTTATAACTAGAGGATTCGTTACTCTGAATGTCCCCTTATAAAGAGTGTCATGTTTGGCACCAAATAAAGATATTGATGATGATGTTGATGATAAAAATAATTAACATCTATTGATTTCTTATTATGTAATTTGCCAGGTTTAGAGTTACTAATTATTTGCCCTCGTTAATTTTTATTCCATCCGAGTTTTATTTCTTGTCATTTCGTAACCTGGGATGGATAGTAAATCGCCAATGAGACTTTCAGTATAAATGAATAGAGCAACAATCAATCAATCAATCAATAACAATTCTATTGATATTTGTGGGGAGTGCACTGAACATGTAATGTATTTTCATATTAAGCATTCTGTCTGATTATACACTGATCATATTATATAGTTGATATGGTTGATCAAAGCAAGTTGATTTGTTTGGGACTCATATAATTTTTTTATTGCAATTTCATTTTGAAACACACTTTCTTTTTTCTTTTCTTTTTCTTTTCTTTCTTTTTTTTTTTTTTTTAGACATCCTTGTTCTGTCACCAAGGCTGGAGTGCAGTGGCACAACCTTGGCTCACTGCAACCTCCGACACCCTGGTTCAAGAGATTCTCCTGCCTCAGCATCCCTAATAGCTGGGATTACATAGGCACGCACCACCACGCCCAGCTAATTTTTGTATTTAGTAGAGACAGGGTTTCGCCATGTTGGCCAGGATGATCTCGATCCCCCAACCTCGTGATCCGTCTGCCTGGGCCTCCCAAAGTGCCGGGTTTACAGGCCTGAGCCACTGCGCCCGGCCTGAAATATACTTTCAAAGAAAAGCATTATTAGGCCAATTGTAGAGAATGTGCTATAATATTCATGAAAGTTATATTATGAGAAATTGGGGATATTTTAAAAAGTTTTCTTTTCACAATAAATGTATCCATATGAAATGTAGAAAATGTAATGCAGGGAAATAAAATGTAGGTTCGCTAATGATACCCACTTATAACCTAGGTCATTTAGTTCCATGAGTCAGACTCACCACTTCTTAATGTCACGCACACACAAGTAATTCAAATAAATATTTCTGCAAAATGAGAAGATTCTGTACAATAAAATGCTCTTAACATATATAAAATCTCATGTTAAACTATGTTTATGAAGACTTTGTGTACTATTTTATATTATCTATGAATCCTAGAGAAGAAATTTGCCTCAGATTTCAGTGTCCAGAGAAACTTATTGTCTTGCAAGCCTGTTATATATATTTCCTTGATCAGAACTTGCTCAGATAAATGTAGTTCCAATCTCTATCCAAGTAATAATATTGTAAGATATGTATAGTTGCGTGTTAGCTTTACTCTTAGATTTATTCAATTTTATCATTCTTATTTTTGTTTTAATCCACATTTTTGATTTATTTGTTTTGTTTTATCTAGTCTTATAATCTTTTTAAATCTTGTAATAAAATATGAGAAAGTTTAATGCTACAGGAGTGGTCACATGCTAGTGTGGATAAAGCACAGAGGAATTTGTAATGAATATTGGAATGTGAAACCAGACTGTTAAATTAGACACAAAAGTTAAAGAACTAATACATCACAGTAAGGAATTCTCTCTTGATCATTTTATAGGCAGCTAGAAGAAGCCAGAGAGCACCTTCAACCCTCTGCTTACACATCCCCTCATCCATTTTGTTAGATGCATTTTCTATTACACCTATCTCCCTAGGAAAGACGTTTCTAAACTTCCCAACATCTTTCTCCCAACTTCCAATAAAATCTTTAGTTTCATTTAAGCCTTTAGTATCAGACTCCTCAGTAGGCCATCAGATTTGTGCTCTCTGATAGGCTTTAACCAACAGTGTCTACAAGGCCCACCCAGCTCGTGCACATCATTCCCACATTGTTTTAGGTGTTTTTCACAGTACCACGCCATTCCGTTACAATAAGTATTTCCAGTTACTATGGCTATTAAACAAATAGCTCCAAAATTCAGCAAACCAACTATTTATTATGCTCACAGTTTCAATGGGCAGAAAATTTAGATGAGGCATGGTTAGAATGACTATTTTCCATGATATCTAGGGCCTTAGTAGGAGAGCTGAAAGCCAGAGGCTGTAATCATCTCAAAACTTAGTTATATGTCTGACATCAATTGATGCTGACTGTTAGTTAAGCCCGTAGCAGAGACTTTTGGATGTAATATTTAAACATAAGCACACCACGTGACCTGGCATTCACACTTTGTGGTTACTGACATCCACCAGTAAACAGAGAGAGACTAAGTCTGGCCCCATATATATTGGAACATATATTCCATGTCTTGATAGAGTAGAGATGAATCAATGTCACATTGTAGGAACAATATGTGCGATGGGATGTATTGGTGGAGCTATTTTTGGGATATTCAATGGGCTATACTATTTTATTGTTAATGCATATTTTTCCCTTTTACAGTTATTAAGATAATGCCTTTATGAGCATTCTTCAAAACATATTTTTAGCTTTTGTATACAAAATTTCTTTATTTATCCATTGTATATTAAGTAATGACATTGATAGATAATAGATATTCCAGGTTTTGTAACTGTATGTGTATTTTTTATATAACAGAATGCATTTTTGTTAGGTCTATGCATAGTAATGACATTGGTGACTCATAATATATGTATGTGTACACATACATGTGTGTACATGAACACACATGTATGTGTACACACACATATATTACATATACATACCAATTTATACCCATTTATGGAGACTATAGTAGATAGTTTTCCAAAGAATTTTTATGAATTCGTACTCTGTATTACTGATATTTTTAATTTTCACCATTATGGCAAATATCTGTATCTCAGTATAGCTTAAATGTATATTTTCTAGATTTTTAAGAAGTGTGTTTTTTATATGCTTTGACATCCGAATTGTCTTCTGTATGAAGTTCATATTCAAGACTTTTGCCTGTTCTTTATTGAATAATTTATCTTTTGCTTATTGATTTATGAGTTCTTTAAATAATGTGATTATAAGGTTATTTTTGAATATAAGTTCCATGTCATTTTGTTAATAGCCTGGCTTTATACTCACTTGACGGGTGCCCTCTAATTATCAGAGTTTGTAATTCCAACTTGTTACATTTAGTAATATCTGCCTTTGTGTTCAGTAGTTTTGATGCTGTTTTTACAAAATATGCTTATCTCTCAAGCTGATGAAGGTATTTTTCTATCTTATATTCTATATTTTAGCATTTTTATTAGTTTTTATTCACATTTAGAAAATATGTGATCAATTTGAAATTTGATTTTTCTGTACAATATGGATAGGGATCAAGTTTTAGTTTTTGCTTATGGATATTGAATTGACCCAGCCTTATTTATTAAAAATATCAACATTTTATATTGATTGGTAAAGTCTCCCGCATCAAAATTTATGTATTAATGAGTGGATTAGTTTTGGAAGCAAAGTAGGTAATATTTTGATCCAATATCCTACGTTGACTTAAATATATGGCAAGTTAAAGCATTTTACTTTGTTATTTAAAGGTTTTTAAATAATAGCTTGTTTGTTTGTTTGTTTGTGTTGTTGTTGCTTTGAGACAGAATTTTGCTCTTGTTGCCCAGGCTGGAGTGCAATGGCGCGATCTCAGCTCACTGCAACCTCCATCCCCCGTGTTCAAGTGATTCTCCTGCCTCAGCCTCCCGAGTAGCTGGGATATGTGCATTATAGGAAACTAAAAAATCACAAAAGGCAAATAACAAATGCATCCACAGTCATAAGCAGTTTAAAGTTTGATGTGTCCTTCTAGGTCCTGTGTGTGTATAGTCACAACATCTCATTTTATGAAGTTGAGTTTGAAAAGTATGTATCATGCTGTTTCAAACACCAGAAATATTTACTAATTCAAAATCCTTAAGCCATATGAGAGTATTTTGATAACCAAAAATACACCACACCATCAAGTTTTTTTTTAACCAGTCTTGTTTATTTTTAGACATTAAACCTAAAATGATTTACTTTTATTATGACAATGAGTCCAGTACTACGATATCTATTATGCTGCATCACAAATTTACAAAGTCTCTGTCTATTTGGGTGGCTACAACAGAATACCATAAACTAGGTAGCCTGTAAACATCAGAAATTTATTTCTCATAGTTCTTCAGGCTGGGGAGTCAATTAAAGTTGATGCAGATTCAGTGTCTGGTGAGGACCTGGTTTTTGGTTAACAGCTGGTGCCTCTTTGCTGTGCCCTCACATGGTGGAATGGTCAAGGCAGCTTTCTGGGGCCTCTTTTATAAGAGCACTAATAACCATGAGAGTTCTGCCTCATGACCTACTCACCTCCCAAAGTCCCCATTTTCTATTAATAATACCATCACATTGGTGATAAGATTTTAATATATACATTTTGGGAGAACACAGACATTCAGAACATAGCAGAAGGTAATATTGTTGTGTTGGTTATTGAAGTAGCATTCAATAGGTACCTCTAATGAAATATCTTGGAATTGTTCAAATGGAAGTATGTATCAATTGTATGATACAAAATATGAGATACCAGACCCGATATGATGAGATTACCATAAGAATTATCAGTTAATTATTTGATCATATGAAAATTTTGTTTTATTAGTTTAATGTGACTTGCAAACAAATTAAATTTATTTAAGAGAATCAATAGATGAAATAGTTATATCGCTTTAATAAAAGAGTGATGATATCTAATTTATTCTACTAGATATTAAAATATATTTTAAGACTATAATAATTATCAGTGTCAGAATAATGCTATGAGACAAGACAATCCTTGATAGAAAATTATCTTTTTAATGAAAATATCATAGGATTAAATTTGACTTATTTAATATATTTTTTAAATACATAAAACTCATTAAATGAAAAACCTAGAGTTTTCTTCAAATAAAATCTTTTTTAGAGAGAAAAATGTGAAATTCTTATCAGCAGCAAACGAATGATTAAAGTGAATTTGAAAAGTTCAAATGTCTACTTTGAAGACCTCTGCCAGATTTGCAGAAACCGAGAGTTTTGTGCTCCATAATCATAAAATCATGGTGACCAACAAAACAAAACAAACACACTTTGGAGCAAATGTAAAAGGCAACAAACCTGAGGGGTCATCAGCAATATGGGGAGAAAATATTTGCCTCAGTTATAATAAATAATAAGTTGTCATCAAAAAATATAGAAATAATTCTTATAAATAAATGAAAAGATGTTTAGATAAATTGATTTGGTAAAGCAATTTCTTTCAATCTTTGTCTATAGCACACATAGGAAGAGGCAATCAGCATCTCACAACTGTAAGCCATTTGAAGCACACTGGTATATAACAACACACCAGAGGGGAAACTCCAGTTTTAAGAGCATACTGACACCATTGCCTGTACCTCTGACTTGGCATTAACACCATGGTTATACATTCTTAAGTTTAATCTCTTCTATCAGCTAGGAAGTACTCTAGTTTCAATGCAATGCATCAGAATATGGATCCAGAGTGACAGGATTAAAACAAACATAAATAGATGATCACATATTAGCTAAGAACTATATACTCGACATCTAATAGGAGAAAAGAACATTTATATACAGTGACTAGACATGTTCCCATTTAGACGTGTGAGGTTTTGAGTGCTTTACTTTGATACGCTCTTAGGAAATGCCAATATTCCTGCCTTCAGTCGTAAAGTGGGGGTATCTATACACAAAGTCTCTTCGTAACACCATATTGGTCAATGACAAACCACATATATGACTGTGGTTCTATAAGATTTTATTGGAACTGAAAATATTCTATCACCTAATGACATAATAGCACAATGAATTACTCATGTATTTATGGTTATGCTGGCATAATCAAACGCACTGTGCTTCTAGTCACCTAAAAGTTTAGCCCATACAATTATGTACTGTACATAATACTCGATGATAATAAATGACTATGCTACTGGTTTGTCTATCTAACATACTATAAATTGTGTCATTATTTTAAAGTGTTGTGTTTCTATGTATTAAAAAAATTAAGGGTAAAACAGCCTGTGACAGGTCTTTCAGGAGGTATTCCAGAAGGTATTGTTAACTTAGAAGATAAGAGCTCCATGCATTTTATTGCCTCTGAAGACCTCCCAGTGGGATAAGGTGTGGAGGTGGAAGACAGTGATGATGATCCTGACCTTGTGATGGCCTAGACTAACGTGTGTGTTTGTGTCTTAGTTTTTAACAAAAGAAAGTTTAAAACATAAACAATTGAAAATTGAAAACTTTAGAAATGGAAAAGGATTTGTAAGATAAGGCTATGTAAAAAGAAAATATTTTGTACAACTGTACAATGTGTTTGTGTTTTATGATGAGTAAAATTACAAAAGAATCCAAAAGTTTAATAACATTTAAAAGTTTATACAACAAAAAAGTTACAGTAAGCCAAGGTTAATTTATTATTGAGGTAAGAAAACATTTTTATGAATTTAGTGTAGTCTAAATATACAGTGTTTATAAGGTTTAGAGCAGTGTACAGGAATGTTCAAGACCTTCACATTCACTAACCACTCACTTACTGACACCCAGAGCAACTTCCAGTCCTGCAAGCCTTATTCATGGTAAGTGCCAAAAACATATGCACCATTTTTTATCTTTTATAGTGTATTTTTACTGAACAATACAAGAATATTTACCATTTTGGTGCAATTACTTACAATATTCAATACAGTCACAGTTTTGTAGCCTAGGAGCAATGGGCTGTACATATTGCTTAGTGAAGTAGGCTATACTATCTAAGTTTGTGTAAGTACGCTCTGTGATATTCACACAGCAACAAAATTGCCTAACAACAATTTCTTAGAATTTATCATCATTGTTAAGCCACACAGGACTGTAAACAATATATCTAACAAGTAAATTATAATTTTATTCATATTACAATTTTTCAGAACTTTAACTGTCCAACTCAATGAGAATCTTTGAAAAGATTAAGTAAATCTATGCTCATAAATCATTAAGATGTAGTATTAGTGGCTAAAGCTAGTATATTAAAAATAATCATTTAGTTCTTCATCTTACTAAAAATGAAGTAAAATACAACTATTAATAACAACAACACCTTGGGAAATGGGTTACTAACAGAAACTGAATTACAACAAAATTTGGAGGCCAACAATTGGATAGTTCAGGGAGAAATTTTTTGTAGCTTCAGTTTCTAGACCTCACTGAGAAGGATACAGATAGAAATGCAACCGGTTGCTTCTCCCCAAACCAGGAGAATAATAGAACTGCAATATCATATTTGCAGGAGATAGTGGGAGCAAATTTGAACCAATGTTTCTGTACAGAACGGGAGATCCAGCTGTCCTCCTCATGTATTTTACACACAGGCTGCCCACAAACCCACGTCTGCTTGTTAGATAAGAAACAGGAATTCACTTCCCTAAAGAATAGAGATGAATGTGACTTTCAGAAATTTATTAATTTCTAGAACAGCCACAGAATTCAAAATTCATCTAAACATGAAGCATGCCAGTCTTCAAAGCTGTCCCCTGAACATGGGTCTCTTAGTAACTTGAACTTAAATAGATTATGACATCAAGTTGCTCCACACTGTAAGTGACAGCATCATCATTAAGACAAAATGATTTGTGACCAGGATATATGTATGTGTGCACATGTGTGTGTTAAGATTACACAAAAGTTTAATAAAATGAAAGAGAATCAGAGTGTGCTTAGTCAAAACACGTGCTGTACAACTTTGCAATGTTCCCCACTGCTCTCAGACAACCCCTATTGTCTTGTAATTGTGTACTTTACAAATTTACATTACTTACTGGATATTGAAATATGTGATTCCTAGATGATAATAATAAGCAATAGGAGGATTTTATATCATTTTGCAGTTCATGATACATGGTAAGGTGACTGCTGGTAGGTAGCCTGGGAAACGATAAATCAAATAAGGTCAGGTGGCAGTTAGAGCATTTTGTGAATTAAGTCTGATATTCTCTCAGGTCCAAATAAAAAAGTTTAATGAGCAAATTTTATTTCACTGGTGAGAAGCATTGGTGGTTGCTTCTTATATTATGTTGACATAAAAATCAACTGGCCGTAATAAGGCTGTTGCGCAGTTGTGTATGATTTCTCTATTTATTAAGATTAGAGTTCCTTGTCATTTTTTGTCCACAGAACAATAATTCATTGAGAATTTAAACCAACCCATTTTACTCTTTGATATGGAGTTCTTTTGCCTCATTATAAGTTGCTCTTTATCTCTTATCTTTAGATTTATTTAAGAACTCTTAAGTTTTTTGCTTACATTCATTATTCTTTATCTTTATTTTTTATAAGAATGAAAAAAATTCAGGAAGAAACTAGTCTCCTTCAACTAATTTCTAAAGGTTCTTGCTCTCATCCTCTAATCAGGAAGGTCAGCAAAGCTATCTAGTCAATAGTTTAATGGAGTACCTGGCCTCCCAACTCCTGACCTCTTGCACTTTCCATTCTGCTAAAACTCCCTGACCTTAAAATGAATACCTTCATTAGCTTTCAATCAGAGACATACTGTTATTAAAACCTAAGATTTTTACAGTGTATAGCTAATCTCATTTCTTATTTCTCCTCTATTTATATCATAATTCTCCTTAAAGTACTCAAATTTTTATCTTTTTCATATTACAAATTAAATTGGATTAAGCACGATTTTTGAATGCTTAAAAACCCCATTTCCTAAATAGCTTTATTAAGATATCAGCTTTTTAAATGTGGTTGAAAAGTCAACCTCAAGCTCAGTCAAAATACCTGATTTCTGTAAGAGAATTATCATTCCCTTCAGCTGATTATTTTCTCACACTGGCAACTTAAAATGAATAGCAACCACGTGATATAATTATTAGCTACCTACTTTGCAAGTGAATTCACTAGGTCATACCCTTTTGGAAGCTGTTACTTATCTAACGTTTGAAAGTAATATACTGCTTCTAATAACTAGCTTCATTATATGAAATGATTTTAAATAGTTATTTAATCCTGATCCAACACCCACTGGCAGAGGTCCACAGCTTGGACCCTGTTGGGAAGAGAAAATTATTTTTACAATGTGGCCATTTACTAGAGTAATATTTATTAAAATGTGTCTTACAGAATACAGATCTAACAAACACTTAATGAGAAATGTTTTCCAAGGGCAAATCAATTTTGTAAATACTGCCAATTATGTTCTCCTCGACAAAATAATTTAGTGTATTAAAAGCTCTGAGAATGCCTTCAATAAGGAAATGTATTTGATGTTGTTTAAGCTGGAAATTCCCAGAATTATTTGCCTAAAGTAATGAACAAATCTCTATTTTAAAAAAGCACAGGTTAAAATATATTTGGGCCTAATATTTCACGGATCGTTTATAAGATATTATTCTAAAAATTTCAGAGTCACATGGAATATATGCAAATTATGTTTTCTATACACTCTAAGAGAATGAAAATCGATGTCTACTGATAATTTGTGTTACACTTTCACAAGAAGTCATGTTATACTTCAACTATCAGTAATATAAGCTTAGATATAAACATGAACACGTGTAGGACTGAACTTTAAAATTCATCTACTCACTGTCTAGAAAAAGCAGAATATAGGAAGTTTCACCGTTACTAATTTAAGTAATAAGTTGCATCTAATTAAATATGACTTCTTTATTCAAAGTAAAATTTTAGAGAAAGAGTAGGTTTTTAAAGCTGCTGATGCTTGGTGTGGTATCTCACACTTGTAATCTCAGTCCTTTGAGAGGGAAGAGGCAGACTTGAGGACAAGAGTTTGAGGTTAGCCTGGGCAACATAGGGAGTCCTTGCCTCTAACAAAAAGTGGCTGTAGTTCCAGATACTCAGGAGGCTGAGGCAGGAGGATCCCTTGATCCCAAGAGTCTGAAGTTACAGAGAACTACAATTGTGTTGCTGCACTCCAGTCTGGGTGGCAGAGCAAGACCCAGTCAATAAACAAACAAATAAATGAATAAATAAATAAATAAAATGGCAGGAATATATAAAAATATACTTATGAGTGTTCAGAGTTTACTTACAGAACTCCTAATAATTTAATTATTTTTCTTACTCGCCACCTGGTGGCAGAAAACCTCAGAGATATTTTCAGTCTGAGTGAACTGATAGTGTGGGTTAGGATTTATGAAGCCTCTAGCATCTGTAAATAATCACTCGAAGGGTAATACTGAATATACAGGTTATTTCTAAAGGATCTTACAAAATGGTGATGTAAGCTCTAAGTATAGAAAGATTGTGGTAAGGTACAAAATTCAGCTTCTGGAAACGAGGCAAACAACCGTTTGTTGACAACATCAAGAAGCAGAGAAAACCACTTGCAGAGATGGTGGAGAAAGAGAACTTTGGAAAACTACATTGGCATTTGCTGCATTTAACTTCACTTTGTCTAGCTTCCCTTTTCCTGTGCTTTGATATAGCTCACTTCTCATAATATTCAACTATGAGATCTTGTCCTAAATACCCAGAGCCACTTGAGACTTCCAAATAATCATATTTAATAAAAGGTCATTTAGGTTCAGAGTGACTCTGAATGAAAATTAAGAAAAAATAATATTAAAACATCATATATCAATTTGATAACATTTTTATTTGAATCTCATACTTTATATTTAAAAAATACACACACTTGATAGTAGTGTCTTTTCCCAAATTCACAACTACTGTTTTGTTTCTCTTAAATTGACAAGAAATTTAGGTATTTTTGAGACATGGAATTTATATTTCTAGACTCTAATTCTGGTCTTTAAATTGAATATGTTTTCAGCAAATATTCATATAATTTCATCAAAATAAGTCTGTAGATAGAAATATACTTGCAATATAAAATTATTTCACAAAGGTTAGATAAAATATAAATCATTTCTAGTTAGGAAATAAAGGATTGCTGTTTTGAACTGTTATTTAAAGAATGAAAAGGATTACAATATATAGGTTTGGCAAATGGGTGTGGCATACAAGTATTTGAATGGAATTGCCTCTGCCTTCCATAGTATTTTCATATTAAGTGCATGAAAAATGTACATTGACTTTACTTGGAAAAAATAGTTAAGTTTTGAAAACCTAAATTATTACTATATTGTGGAAGATCTCAAACACTAAAATATTTAGACAGATAAGCAATGAGAAATCATTTAAGATTTTTGTGTAAGGGATGATGTAATGCTATGCAATTTTAGAAGATCAGTGTGGGGAAAGCATGAAGGCAAGGAAAGTTATAATAGTTGTATTATACTGGCCCACCTAATTGTAATAGCTTTTGGAATAAGTGTTATCAATGGATGTTGAATGAAAGGCCCAGATGTGCAACATAGGGTGATTCAGTAAGACACAAGAAGAGAATGGCATTAAGAATATCAATCTAGAGACACAATGTTGACATTGGTCTAATTAGCTGCATAGCTCTGGAAATATTAATACCTGACCTCACCAAATCTAAGTTTACAGGTCTCTAAAAAGGAGATAACAGTGGCTTTTAAGGTTATATAAAATAATTTGTGTGATCCTCTTAGCAAAGTCCTTGGCACAATGCTCAAAAGTTAGTTATCCTAATCCCTAGTATGCTATTTTTAAGTTACTCAAATTTATCTTTTCTTATGCTAATTTTATACAGCTAAATAGTTCAAATAAACAAAGCTTGGGTAAGTAATATGTCTCTGATTAAAATTTATTAGGAATCAAGTGGATATAAAGGTCAGAAATGCATAATTAAAGGGAATGATATGTCAATCCTGAATTTACATATTATAGTTTAGATGACTGCAAATAAAATATTTTTTTTCCTAAATGAAAACCTCAGAATGCAAAATGGTTCTAAGTCAATCAGTTTAGGTTCTTTAAGGTATGGAATATATCACTGAGATACAAACTAAAGGAACTTACTTTACATAGCAGACATTGTTATTCAGTAAATGCAATAGTAATTGTGGTTTTTGCATTGTTGGAATGCCGTTCGATATTGGAAAACATTCTTAAATATAAATAAATGTGGTTATGTCACGTATTATTTTAATGGGCATTTCTTGCTTTATGTTTTCTTGCTAATGATTTATTACTTGATTTTTTAATGCTTATTTTAAAGTATGGAAGTGATGTTAGACAAAAAGCAAATTCGAGCAATTTTCTTATTTGAGTTCAAAATGGGTCGTAAAGCAACAGAAACTCACAACATCAACAACGCATTTGGCCCAGGAACTGCTAACGCACATAGAGTACAGTGGTAGTTCAAGAAGCTTTGCAAAGAAAACAAGAACCTTGAAGATGAGAAGTGTAGTGGCCGGCCATCAGAAGTTGGCAATGACCAACTGAGAGCAATCATCGTAGCTGATTGTCCTACAACTACAAGAGAAGTTGTCAAAGAACTCAACGTCAACCATTCTTCGGTCATTTGCATTGCAAGTACATTGGAAAAGTGAAAAACCTTGATAAGTGGGTGCCACAGGAGCTGAGTTTAAAAAAAAATCATTTTGAAGTGTCATCTTCTCTTATTCTAACAATTCTAATTCTAAACAATGAACGATTTCTCAATCGGATCGTGACATGCCATGAAAAGTAGATTTTATAGGACAACCGGAGACAACCACCTCATTGGTTGGACCCTGAAGAAGCTCCAAAGCACTTCTCAAAGCCACATTTGAACCAAAAAAATGGTCATGGTCTCTATTTAGTGGTCCACTGCGGGTCTGATCCAGTACAGCTTTCTGAATCCTGGAGAAACCATTATATCTGAGAAGTATGCTCAACAAATTGATGAGATGCACCAAAAACTGTAACGCCTGTAGCTGGCATTGGTTAACAGAAAGAGCCCAATTCTTCTCCATGACAATGCCCAATCGCATGTCGCACAACCAATGCTTCAAAAGTTGATTGGACTACAAACTTTTGTCTCATCCGCCATATTCACCTGACCTCTTTTCACCTGACTACCACTTCTTCAAACATCTCAACAACTTTTTGCAGGGAAATTTCTGCAGGATGCAGAAAATGCTTTCCAACAATTCGCTGAATCCCAAAGCATGAATTTTTACACTACAGGAATAAACAAATTCATTTCTTGTTGGCAAAAGTGTGTTGATGATGATGGTTCCTATTTTAATTAATAAAGATGTGTTTGAGCCTATTTATAATGATTTAAAATTTAAGGTCCGAAACCACAGTTACATTAGCACCAAACTAACTTTACTGAAAGCGATTCTATAAACAATTTTTAAATCTTTTAAAAATTTTTAAACAATTTAAATGTTTTTCTTCTAATCTTATAGTTCTGTGCTAACTCTCTGGTTATAAGCATCATATGTTTGAAGAGATGTACACCCATGGATACATTAATAATGACAAAAGTTTAGGATGTTTTTCAACATGGAATAATTATCTAGAAAAATATTTTAGCTTTCAGTTTTTCTGTTTGAACATGTAAAAAAAAGGCTTAGAATTCCGATGCAGTTTCTTAATTGCTTTGAGGGTTTTTAATTTTATTTAATTTATTTATTTTAGAAAGGGTCTCCATATGTTGCCCAGGCTGGAGTGCAGTGGCACAATCATGGCGCACTGCAGCCTTGACCTGCAGGGCTCAACTGATCCTCCTGCCTCAGCCTCCTGTTTAGCTGGGACCACAGATGTGAGCTGCCACACCTAGCTAATTTTTTAGTTTTATTTTTTGTAGAGATGGGGTCTCCCTATGTTTCCTTGGCTGGTCTCCAACTTCTGGGATCAAGCAGTCCTCCAACCTCAGCCTCCCAAAGTGTTGGGGTTACAGGCATGAGCCACTGAGCCTGGCTTAGTATTTTTAATTTTGAAGGATATGCATCCTTGTTATGACATAGTTGATATTCCATTGGTACTTACATTTCTTTTCCATTCCAGGTGGTGTCTTAAAAGTTGTCATTAACTAAGGAATTTTTTTCTATATCATGAATTTTTAACAATAAACACATTAAAAAGTCATTAAGCTCTCCTCCTTCATATGTGTGTCTACTAGTGGTTTCATTCCATTTGAAACTAATCATTTGTTAAAAAAAGTGTTAACTTTTAATTGTTCTAATATATTATAGTTAATATACATGTACCAGAAGTGTAATGTAAAAAAAGTAATTTGCCAATAATCTACTTTTTCTTTAGAGCATATTTCCTACTAACTTCAAATATTATTTTGCAAGTTACTTAACTACATAATGTACTACCTTTTGTTTTTATTAATGAACTGCAGTTTTAAATGTTATAGCAAGTGTTGATCTCTTCATTGTTCTCAGTGGAAATAGTTACTATGTTAGCCCCACTAAACATTATTTTCTTTTTCTTCAAAGTTATGACTGGCTTATACAGGAGAAAACTGGATTTTATTTAAAGATAGGCAAAAACCTTCGCAGTAAGTTATACTCTGACACATATTTCCAATTTAGAATTCAACCTGGCCTTCAGTTAATTTTTTCCATAGTTGCTATCTTTTCATCGTGCTGCATAATTTATTACTGGTATTATTCTGAATTACCTATAGGAAATAAAACTAAACTTTTAGTCATTTAAAACAACACTTTTTTTTGTTCAATGAGTATGCCTATCATGGTTTGGCACAAGAGATTGATCATATTTGTCTCTCAGGGACACTGGCTGACAGAGGGTTGGATGTGACACACACTGTTACCATATTAAGGGCAAAGACAAAACAAAGTGGTTACTATCTTTAAGAGCTGATGCCCAAATACTACACATACACGTTTCTGCAATTCATTAGCCAAAATAATTCCTGAGTTCCAGTAAACAAAAAGAGTGATCTCAGATTATCTCTAGCACAAGACAATAGGACATTCATGAATAACCTTAATGATGATAATAAACCATACTTCAGGTCAAAAATATTCATATTAGGCTCATACTTCTTTCTGACACTAAATGTTACTATTTTAAGTATCCTCTTTCTCAACAGAGAAAACTACAAAGCCTAACCTAATAATAACCTCAAACTCAAAGCCCAGGTATGGTATGTCTTGGTCCAGAAAACTTCTAATTTAAAAGACTCTTTTGTTACCTCACATTTAATAATTGAACAGATATGGAATAACTACAGCAAACACCCCTATAATAAACAGGTACAAAGTTGAGTTAACAGCCACTTGTTGGTAGCTTTTGCTAAGTCTCACTAGACAGAACTGGTGGTGGCCTTCCACACTGGGATAGAAACTGTGCCTTGATTAGTCCCTGATTCCAATTCTGTGGAAAGTTCCCCAGTAGAACTGGTTTTATGAGTGTGACACAAGTATAGACACACAGAGTCCTACTTTCAGGAATTTTTCTGCCCTTAATTAAATGCTCTGCTGTCAACTGTCTTGAAATTCTTAATCATTTCATCTTTGAACTTGTGTTTTGTAGGTGAAGTTTCACTGAACAGTAGAATCTGCCTGTGAGCAGAGGAGATATGCTGGGTAGCAGCAAGCACATATAGGCTCAGACCATGGTGATGGTAGATGGGAGGAGGGGTTTAAGGAGTATCTAGGGGAAAGAATAAGCAATGTGTCCACTGAGTAGCTGACATGGCTCACCAGCACACACATACATGTCTGAGCAATTGGAGCCATGGGGCTCAGAGGTGATGCCCTAGGGATATAAATTATGACAGTGATAAGGGCAATAGCAGCAGAAGTAATCACAATGAAAATATAGGCTACAGTCCTGGGAAAGAGGAGGCAGGTGCTCTTCCTGGGGGAAGCACAAGCCCTGAATTGAGAGATCATTTTGTCTGTAGACTCCTAGAGCATTTGCAAAAATATTAATTCTATACTAAATCAGGAACTGCAGGCACTCAGAGTAAATTTTTTCAGTTAATTATTACAAAACTGAAGTATAGACATCATCAAATAAAAACAAATCAGACTTAAGTAAGGAGAGACTTTACTAGAAAAGATTACTGCAATATCAAGAATGTTTCTACCATGGAATGTGTAGGCAGCTCAATATCAAACAGTAAAAGGCTTTCTTTTATGGGGTGAACTAAGCATCATGAATAAGAACTTTTAGGAGAATCATGGCAAGAGCTGGAGGTGACACCATGACTGAGATGGTTTACCAGGAAACATGCATTTCTGTGATCAGAATGAGCTATTAAAAGAAGATGTCTGCTTGGATAAACCTAAAAGTGAACCAAAGGTCAGGGTATTGCAAAGACAATAAAAGGCTGACTAAAGAGTGGTCAAGCCAAGTTAGAGGGTCAGTCATGGAAAATTGTGAGCATTTGGCTAAGTTCTCTCTATCAGAGAAGACGAAGACTGTACTTAAACACAATTAGAGATAAAATAAGAGTCATTGTCAGGCTGAGGCTAACCAATGCAATTTTCAGAAGTGGGCTGGACTTTATGTTATAGCTGGCCTTGAAGGACAAGCCATATCACCTGTTAAGTATGTTGTCTGAATGACAGCTGTTGGAGGAGTGAGAGAGTAGGCACTTGGTGAGAGGTATGAATAGGAATATAACAAAAATAACAATTGTAATATTTGCAGGGAGTGAAACAGGATCCAAAATCTGAAGAGAGCCATGTTAGAGGATTTCAAGACATTGGATTCAAAGTGTATTAGATTGCAGAATGGGGACAAGAGAGATAATCTAACAAAGTTCCCAGTTCCCATCTAAATATTTTTGGTTATTGACATAGACATCAGTGAAGTCCCATGGAAGATATACATAACCATCACTTGTGATCACTGTGGAAGAGCTTCCTCCAGAGATGCCTAATGGCAGATGATTGTAGAGGACAACTCATTGGAGTTACTGTAGTTCTCTAGTGATGATGTTGGTGGTTTTGGTAAGAATGACAGTCCTGGTTATTTCTTAAGGCAGAACACTGAAAATATTGGCATTCTAGTGACCTTGAGTTGACCATGGGGCAGCTGCTCCAGGAAAGAATACACAATCTGCTGTAATAGTCAAGTCCTTTAAGTTTACTCTCACTCGTTTAACCTTTCATTCTAAGGCTAATCGAGAATCTTGTGAGAAAGTAAGGTTACAACCTCCTTCTGGGGCTGGAATTGTGCACCAAAGTCTGTAGTCTTAATACATTTTTTGTAGACTTTTGGATCATCTGGTACCTAGAAAACTTAAACCTTATGCAATAGAGTGGTTAAGGTGAGAAAAGAAGACATTGTGATTAAAGATTTGATAAGAACTAATAAAGTTAGCTGAATAACAGGATCCAATTAGTGGGCAGGTACATATAGGCATGGTTGCCACAAATAAAATATGTCTTATTAGTAGTTATCCAGGTTTTGTGTAAATAATTGTCCCATGATTTTGTATTTTGGAGTCTATAGGACATCTTTGGATGAAGATACCATCTTGTCCACTTGGGAAGAGAAAAGTTTCTTTAATGAAGACAATTATCCCAAGCATATCAGATAAAATTGTATTTATGATTTTCTAGGTCTATTAAAGCACATAACAAGGCAAGGAATATGAACTCTTGCCTTTCATTGTAAAAACATATGTATTTTTATTTGTTGCAGAGTATTTATAATTACAGACACTTAGGCCCATGGAACTGTCCTTGGTTATGTTAGGGTGGAAGCATATACAGCTCTTTTGAAAACATTGAAGTTGAAGGAAGTTCTTGTTGAAGTTTAGAGAGAAAACCTAAAGGGCTTCTGAGTGATAACGTAAATGCCCTTGAACCTGAAATAGCATAAACATTTAGGAGAATCTAGAAGCTTCTAAAGGAAAGAGAGGATATAACCAGCAAGCAAAAATAGGGTTGTGATATTTTGCTATGAACTGGGTGAATGAATATCATGGACTCAGAGATCTAGGTTAGACTCATGGAACTACTAATGAAGGAACAGCTTGGGTGAAGCAAGGAAGAGAGAATGCAAAGCAAGGTCTGTTATTGGAAAGCTGGAGTGTAGTGGGGGTGAAAATTTATGTAAATACCAACTTGAAGGAGACAGAGAAGAAGAATACAGTCAAGAAAGATAACAAAAATACTGAGGTTAGGAAATAAACAAGGAAATCCTAGGGGATTTTGTTTTCAACATTTTAAGGGAAAGGTAACTAACTCCTCTTTTTATCTGGTTGGTCTGAAGTTCTTATGAAAGCTATCTACCTTGTGGTGCCATTTGTTTATGGAGGAATCTTGAGAGAGCTACAGTTTCCAATGTCCAATTTAGATGGACTGCCATTTGAGGAGCTTTTGGATGTTTACAGTTGAACGACATGCATCTAGATTGGACCTCTTGGAGTTTTGCAGCAATGTTAGTGGTGAGGAGTATGACATAAGGGCCCTGTGGACAAGGCAAAAGATTAGTTTTCTGATGACGTCCCTTCCAGAGAATTAAATCTCCAATTTCTAGGTTGTAGAGTGGTTTGCATAGAACTAGAGAAAAGCAGCTTCTACCTGTTGATGGTAGGTGAATATAATTAATAAATCTCTTGAAGTATTTTGGAACATACGAATTGATCAGGTTCAAATCTTCAAGACGCAGGAAAAACAGAGAATCTTCATGTCAGCCAGTTATTATTTTATATTGGGACCTAAGGAATAAAACCTTACATCATAGGAGATTAAGTCCTTTCTTCGTTTTAGCATTTTTTAATTTTATTTTTCCATTAGCTCTGTTATTCCAGGTGAATGGAGATGGTTTTATTTTTTGATATCTTATGTCCCTTTAGAGCCAAGTTTTTTTATAAGTAGTGTGTGGTTTCCAAAGAATTATCAAATGTTATAGAATAAAGAAGAAAGTCATCTACATATTGGATGAGCGTTAAATTGTAAAGGAAGATGAAATCCCCTTGGATTTGCATTTAATGTCCAGGAAAAATAACTGGGGTCTTCTGTAAATCTCTGGTACACAACTAACCAAGCACACTGCTGCTTTTCCCATGTAAAGGAGATTAGCTATTGAGAGTCAGGGTGAAGAGGCATGCTGAAAAAATCAGAGCATAAGTCAACAATGGCAAATGAGTGACATTGGAGGGTATGAAAGTGACTGTAGTATTGGGGTTTGGGGCCCAAAGGAATCTGTGTTTTACAATTTTATTTATGGCTGGTAAATATTTGACTATTTGTTAACACTTCGATTAGTTTACTCACCCCAATCGTCATCCCTAGGTAAAATGAATGTTTTGCATAGGCAAAAGTTGGAAGCAAGGAGACCTTGCCAAGGAGTCCTTAAATAATAGGTTAATAGTAATAGAATAATAATAATAATAATAATAACCTCAGGTCTTAAAGGATATTGGGATAGTTTAGAGAGGGACATAGTAGGCTCTATATCCACCTTTTGGGACTTTGCTTTCTAAATAAGCCATGCATCTCTAGTTCCCATAACCCAAAATGAGTAAGAATATAAATGAGCATGTTCTAAATGTGGGAATTGTCAAGAGCTTGAAGAGTTATCGGAATGGCAAAGACAGTAAGGTGATCTTTCAAAGCTTTCAGAGGACAAAGATAGGAATAAAGTAAATTTCCCCCTAAGTTCTCTTTACTTTTTATATTTAAAATTGGATTGTACATTATTATAGTTATGTTTTTGTTTCAAGGCCACTATGATGCATCAACAAACCACTTTTGAGCCATTGATCTATTTTTATAAATTGAAGCTTTGGTGTGAGATTTCAATATCAACAAGGTAAACATTTAAAAAATATGAATAATAGCACATGAATTATGTGACAAAAAGATAAACTGAGATAAAGTGCATTGAGTTAATATATGCTAACCAAGACAAGAGACCTCACAGTCCTTGTGGCACATATACAACTTCTAGAGCTCTAATGATTTCTACAAATCTACAAATGTAATTTAATGAGTGGAAATATTAACCATATATTTTAGATTTATTAAATGTGAAATCAATGTTTGAGTTCCTATTTTCTTTTTACTCTGGTAGTTAAAGATTGCCTCAGGATTACTTTATAAACTGCAAGACCCCACCAGTATCCCAGACTCTATTTGTTAATCTCTATTTGTTAAACACTGCTTACTGGTCATGCTTCACAAATCACTTGTATTTCAAAGATATAGAATTTACCAAGGTCTCTTCCTGTTTAAACATTTAGGCAGCAAAAAAGATCATGAATGTCAGCGTTTTAACCCTTAATCCAATTTATTTTAATCTTGAAATGTTAAAGTAGAGAACAAATCTTTTATAGTTGAGATAGTAACTGTGTTCATGATTAGAATTGAACACTCAATGAGTGCCTCTGCTTCAACAGAGTTGGTTTACTTTCCCTGTCTTATTGGGGGACTCTTTTGCTGACACAGCAGTGCTTTTCTGTTATTTGTTTGTGGATTGATAATCATATTTAATGATAATCTAGGTTTTATTACAATATCTAGTACTTGAAAGACATTTTTAAATAAATAAAAATCATAATAATTCTTCTGAAATAGATTAACTGAATTAAATATCACTTCAATAAAATTATTTTAATTTTATTTTTGCTTACCCCATGGTTTTGTTTATTAAATATTTACTAATCTTTATGTCAAGAAGCATTTTATGAAAATGAGAAATAAACACACAAGAGATAAAATGAAATTTAGTAGTGGAAATACTTATTCTCCTATACCAATGTGGTTGGGCAAAACCTCACAATTTGTAATGAATCTGTTCTGGATTTGATTTGATGTATTGTATCACCTAAGAGAAAAAAATTGCATTATCAAAAACATTTTAAAACAAGCTACATTCTGGGATACCAGACTTTTTTTTACGTTTTAGCTATTGTTGGCTTTCCATTAGTGAAAATAATATGTTATAAACCCAGTCTTCTATTTTTATATTTAGGTATATCAAATTGATGTGAGTGGCAAATTCTTTGCTTGATATATTTTCCCAATTAAAACCAATATGTTTTCATATGTGTTTTTAAAAGTGACAACTAAAGTGGTTTGACTATCTCCTTTCTTTCTTCTAAAAGCTGAAACATTGCATTCATATTAGCAACACTGCTTTTTGATAGTTCATCACGCAGTATCTAAACCCTTCTTTTGCACTGTTTAACCTTCACATTATTTACCCTTGTTCCATCATTGGTCACTTGACCCCTCATCAAATACTGCTGCAGGTCAATTTTATGTTTTCCTACTATCATCTCTAATGCAGCATATACAAAGCTAAATTTTGTTCTTTCTCTTAAACCTAGATCTTTTTCTGTCTTCTCTATCTTGAGGAACCCACAATCTCCTATCTACTAATTCACCTGTCCTTTACTCCTCATAGCCATTATTGGTGATGATAATTGTGAATTGACTCTCAAGTCTTCTAGATTGCATTTTGATTGTGCATGTCGGTGCACTGTATTTGTTAAACTCTATTTGTTAAACACTGCTTATTGGTTATGCTTTGCAAATCACTCGTATTTCAAAGACGTAGAAATGCACACACACACATGCAGACACACACATACAGATAACATAGTATCATATCTTGCTGCTCACTAGGTGCTAGAATCTATACTAAAGGATTTTCAAACACTATTTCACATAATTATCACTCATAATTTCTAGTGTGAGTAAGTCCCTTATAGGTACTAAATAGCAAAGGTATAATTAGAATTTTATTCAGTTTGATTTCAAATCTTGGTCAGACTTAACTCCCTTGATGAAAATGATTCAGATATTTCCTAATTGAGGTCCTTGATACTTCCCATACTAAAATCAGTTTTCCAAAGTATCATATTTTGCTAACATTATAATCTTTCTAAAAGGCAAATATAATTTCACTTCCTTACTCAAATATATCATAGACAATTCTTTATAAGAAGTATTAGACCAAACTCCATATTCCAAAGTTCATTTTGATCTATCTTTAGATAGCTATTTTTTTCTCTTATTTGAAATCTATAGTCATCCTGGACTTCTTGTAATTTCTTGAAAACATGGAGGGCCTTTTAAAACTGCTTCTTCTGATCAATCCCTTTGCATTTCCTGAAATCGCCTTTCTCCTCTCTATAGAATAAAAGCCCCTTCTGTCTAACTTAGTCAGAAAATTCTATTTTAATCTAGTAGTACCAATGAGTTGTAACACTATAATACTTCTATTATAAATTTTAGACACATTAGGTAAATAATGCATCAGAGACCTTTCCAAAAATATATACATTGTGATTAGAAAAAAATATTTTATTTTATTATTTACATGAGATAAAACACTTTTGTAACATATGACATCATACAACCTATTATTCCTTTAGCATATCAGATGTACATATATTCATTCTACTATTTATTCTTGTTTTAAATTCTTCAATAGTAGACCACAATTTTGGTTTTAGAAATTCACACATTTGCAATGGCATTTGCAAAAATGTGGTCTTAAACATAGCCCTAATAAACACCTGTTACATTCATCAGCATGCAGAACCAAATTATTTTCACTCTTTGATAAGCAAATCCTTAAAGGCATGCATATATATTATTGTTAGTAAGTAAATACTTTTATTTCAAATACTAATATTTTCAAAATCACCTGAAAATACAATTTGAAAAGAATTTTGCCAATATCGTGGCCGTATGTTACTTTGAAAGTACCTAAAAATATAGAGATTGTACACAAAAACATTAAAGACATGCATATATGTTGTTGTTAGTATTAAATACTTTTTATTTGAAATACTTCTGTTTACAGACTCAACTAAAAATATGATTTAGAAGAGAATTTTGCCAATATAATGGTATGTTACATTTCTGTATGTTATTTTGACAGCATCTTATATTTATATATGTGTGTATATATATGTATATTATATAGATATACAAAAACATTAAGGGCACTCTATTGACAAAATTCTTTTCTAAATCACATTTTTAGTTGTCTTTGAAAATACTAGTATTTTAAATGAAAATAAACAATTTGATCACTGTAAAGTTTCCAAATATCTGAGGTGAAAAACTTGAAAAAAGAAATACCTCAATGCCAGCTCTCGATTTTTTTTTATTTTCAGTATTTTTACATTTATTTATTAATAACAATAACAAGCAATAGAATGTAATAACCCTTTATTCAACTTTTCTTCCACCTCTCCATCTCTCTACAACGTCTCTACTTCAAAGATAAACACTATGAACAGATTTATATAGAAATGTTTACATAGTGGTTTGACCCTGGACAAGCTTCTTAACCTTTCTGATACTCAATTTACTCATCTGTAAAATAAGGATAAGAATACAACATGAAAAATCCACAAATTTTTGATGAGAATTAAATTAGCTAATTAAAAAGCACATAAAACAAGATCAGGCATATAGTTAAGTGTAATCATCAAAGCTGTCTTTGGCAACACGACTAATAGAATGGTAGTCTACCCACATTAATATAACTTAGTTGTTTCTTTGAGGAAGTTTATACCAAAGACATATAAGAACATGAACCAATAAATAACTTCGCTATTTACTGGAATTATAAGAGGTCAGTTTATCAGATGATAACAATTGGCTCGTTTATCAAACAGCAGTGTGCTCATCAACATTCACTTCAAGATCCTTGCTTCAGTCTGTCCAATCCTAATAGCATGAATAATGCCAAATCAAATATCATCAAATGCCAAATGCCAAATCTCAAGCAATTCCCCATCATGAGAAATCCACCTTAAATTACTTTACCCAGACCACAGAGTCCGAATGTTATCCCGCCTTTAACTTTCCCTTCTGAGATGATGCTAAGAATGAGACAGATGGTTTTTCCCTTATTGTAGTGAATTTAGTTTTGTTCAATTAAAAGTTTCTCAGGCCGGGCGTGGTGGATCACGCCTGTAATCCCAGCACTTTGGGAGGCCGAGGTGGGCTAATTGCCTGAGGTTAGGAGTTCGAGACCAGCCTGGCCAACATGGCGAAACCCCGTCTCTACTAAAAATAGAAAAATTAGCCAGCGTGGTGGTGTGCACATGTAATCCCTGCTACCCAGGAGGCTGAGGCAGGAGAATCACTGCAACCCGGGAGGCAGAGGCTGCAGTGAGCCGAGATTGTGCCCCTGCACTCCAGCCTGGGTGACAGAGCAAGACTCCATCTCAAAAAAGCAAAACAAAACAAAAAAACAGTTTCTCTGGTGTTATTTTGGGAAATCAAGAGTACCATATAAGTAATTATGTTTCATTCAATCAATTGATTAATGTACAAAAATTCATCTCATATATTTCTTCTTAAAATTTCTACTGAAAAATTAAAAAGTTCAACTTTTAATAATTTTCCTAATAAACTGCGTTAAAATTTTCCAATTGAATGATTCAACTGCCACTTTTTAATTAATTATAATTAATAATTAACGTATATTCTCACTGATTGTTCTCTTCCCACTTTGAATATTTTCCTCCTTCTGATTATTTTAAGGAATTAAATCTATATTTCTTCCCTTCTGAATAGTGAAAAAAAATCTTCCCATAATCCTGATTAGATATTGTTAATTTAAAAAAATCATAATATATTGTCTCTGACATCAAGAGTTTTATAATACGAAACCGTCTTTTCTTTCTATCTTTATGTTTTTTTCTTTTGAAATTACATAACATTTTAAGGACAAATTTATTTGCTTATTTTTTATTAAATAAGTTTTAAGATTGATTTTTCCTTGGATGCACTATGACTTATAAATCTTTAGATGTAAGTAAGGAACAAACTTCAAATTGCAGCAGTCAGTATATTTATATGGTGTATTTTAATTGAAAATACTCTTTATATTTCCCTTAGGCTTAATTAGGAAAAACATCAAGAAGTTTAGTAACTTTAATTAGCCAGTTTTTCAGAATTTTTTTTCATAATTAAACAGTTCTGTAGCTACCACTCTCATCACAAGTATAATGAGGACATAAATTACCTTTTAGAAATTGACCAAATTTAATAAGTAAATTCAATGAAGACTAGATTTATCATGATTCCAATAGTCAATGGGTATGACCAGCTCATCATTTCAGATGTACGGTATTCAGTGCTTCCCTAAACTGAACATAAGCTACTTCAACTGTAATATAATAATGAATTTCTAATCTATAAATTTGAGTCTCAATTGAAATTTAGTAAAATCTCTTGACTTAGTTAACATATTAAAAGCTGAGTAATTTTTTTTTTTTTTTTTTTTGAGACGGAGTCTCCCTCTGTCGCCCAGGCTGGAGTGCAGTGGCGCAATCTCGGCTCACTGCAAGCTCCGCCTCCCGGGTTCATGCCATTCTCCTGCCTCAGCCTCCCGAGTAGCTGGGACTACACGCGCCCGCCACCATGCCCAGCTAATTTTTTGTATTTTTAGTAGAGACGGGGTTTCACCGTGTTAGCCAGGATGGTCTCGATCTCCTGACCTCGTGATCTGCCAGCCTCGGCCTCCCAAAGTGCTGGGATTACAGGAGTGAGCCACCGCGCCCGGCCAAAGCTGAGTAATGTTTAATTCAAATAATATCCTGTCATGTTTCCAGAAACTTTTTGTTATTTTTGAATGACAAAACATGAATCTAAAATGAAGTGAGAATTAGTAATTAACTACTATTCACAATTTCAGAGAAGAAAAATAGTGAGATATAATCAAATTAAGAGATTCAATGACCTCATTACCAATTCATTTATTTTATTATTCTTCCTCTTCTATATGAAAAAAACTAACTAAAATATATTATAAAAATCATTCTTCCAAATTCCTGTTAACATTAAAAAAAAAGAAGAGAAGAAAAAAGTGAATTCATAGATTCACTATGGAATTGAAAAACTGAGTGGTTTGTAAGTTTTAAGCAGCTAAAGGAGCTCAAATAGAATCAGCAGAAGAGTTTCTCTAGCTATGTCTCTCAGGTCTTGTTCCATCTGGATCTGATGTGGAATGTAAGAGTTATCGTCTGGTGTCTATGCAACCATTATTAACAATAAGTGAAGGACTTTGTTTTATATTTCTTGAGTTTATACTACCTTGCTTATAATTTAAATGTTCAATACATTTCTCATAAATGAATGAACTGGTTCACTTTCTATAAGTTAGGGAGATAGATAAAGAGATAGATATACATGAAAATTAAAGGTGATCTGAATAAAATTAAAATGAAATACATAGGAACCTGGGAATTACCAAAAATAACTGTTATTAAAAGAGATTTTAAATCACAACTTAATAATTTATTGCACATATCTATCTTAGCATAAATGGAATACATTATTTATGGATTTCTTTAGATCACTAGAACTCTTCAAAATAAGAAGATGGATATAAAGGTAGACTTTAGTGTATTTTGATTCAAATTTCAATAATGGAAATGAGTTATAAGTTTTACTATATTCTGTTGATTGTGTACTGTAAAAGTCTCCACCATCCATTACATTTTATTCCCTAACTGCCTTAATGTAGCAATTAGAAGTCGATTAGAAATGTCCAAGAACAATAATACTTAAAGATCAATTAGGAACCCATGCTGCTAGAAAGATTAAATATTTACTAAAATAACAAGAGCCTTGAAACTAATGGTTCCAACTTCATTACTTGAATACATTTTTGAACTGCTATTTTCTGCCTCACTTCACTGTAATTGCAAAATGTAATAGTAGCAGTAAATGTTTCAGACTAAAGTACATAAAAGGCGTAAAGCTTTTAGGTCATAATGACACTTGTTTAGATATAGTACACAGAATCACAAGCAGTTTTTGTTACAAGTATATAAAGGTCTAATTGAAAAGAAAACTTTGTAATTATATTATTTAAGACTAATTATATTTAATGTAATTGATGGAAAATAAAGCTACTACGTTTATTTCTTATGAAGAAAACAAAATTAAAATGTGTTGGACTACTTATTATGCTTCGGTAATTTACATGGTAACAATAAAGTCAGAGTTATATGAAAATTAAGTTAAAAATTTCTAAGAAAGTTGTTTCTTTCTCTCCCATAAACCTTGCTGCCATGAAAAAGTTTTAACTATTATATTTGTATATATTTTGATGATTTACTGCATAGATTATAAGGAAGCATTGAGGTATTTTTAACAGTGGCTTATAGACATGATATAGTTATACTTCTGAGGGTAAGTTTTGTTCACATACAAGCAGAACTGTTCCGTCAACATTCTCAGAATAAGGAAAAAATCAGCATGCATGTAGTCACACGCAATAGCCACCTAAGTGACACGACTTACATCTGGGTTACTGGGATACCAAGGTGAAAACCTTAAAAAAAATGAAAAGAGAGAAGGGGAGGGAGGGAGGGAAGAAAGGAAGGAAGGAAGGAAGGAAGGAAGGAAGGAAGGAAGGAAGGAAATAGAAATCCAATACTGAATAGATGGAAGGAGGGAAGGAAGGAAGAAAGGAAAGAATGAAGGAAGGAAAGGAAGAACATAGAAATCCAATACTGAATAGATGGAAGGAAGGAAGGAAGAAAGAAGGAAGGAAGGAAAGAAGGAAGGAAGGAAGGAGGGAGGGAGGGACGGTGGGAGGGGAGGAGGGAGGAAGAAAGGAAGAATAGACATAGAAACCCAACATTGAATAGATATTTGGTCAGGGCCATGTCCTAGAAGGAAAATATACTATCATTTGCTATATGAGGCCTCCCAGGAATACTCAAAAAGAATCCTAGTAAAGTGGGAATGATGCTTATCTTTCAGAGAGGAAAAAAAGAACAAAGGTCATTTGAATAAAGAACCTTAACACAGAGAGTTGTCCCATAGATACTGTACATTTGAAAAGAGAGAACATTATAATTATTGTTAATAACAATATGATGTATATCAAGTGTTTTACAGAATGTGGGACATGATTTTCATGTCCCACCAAATGAGCCCCCAAAAAAAGGTTTATTTAAAATAAAAAAAAAATGTTTAGTTGGAATAATCTAACATTGGTACATATACATATCAAATTTTCCATTTTAAAAATATTAAATGTAACATTTTTATAGTAAAATAGATTAAAAGTAATATGCACTCAGAAAATTATTTTTTGGATTATTTGTTCGATGATAAAGATGAAAATAATACTCCAGGTCACATTTTTCTATTAATCAAACAAAAGTATGAGAAATAAGATATTTTCATTAATTAATCCTTGCACCTTTCTCAACATATATTTATGCTATGTAAATTTCAACATGTATTTAAATCCTACATTTCTCACAAAATATTAGTAATTTGTAATTATATACTGACACATGCATCAGAAAAGCCTAGTCTGAAATGAATACATTCGAATCTTTATCTGACTACTTCACGTATTTCCAAAATGCATGATATTTAATCTCCAGAAAAATCATCTAGATGATATTTGACATAAGTTGCAGATATCCCAATACTTACAAGATGATGATTCATTAAAATCTATGTCATTAACTAATAACCACTACTCAGGTAAGTGAAAGCCATTTTGAAGACAAAAATTAATTAATATGTTTATCAGTCCTGGTTATCCAGATAAATGAGACTAATGGGATAAATATAGATACTTAGAAGGAGATATTTGTTATGGGCATTGGCTCATGCAATTGTAGTAGATAGGAAGGCCTACTATCTGCCTTCTGCAAGACTGAAAACCAGCAAAGATTGAGTTGCAATTTCTTTCAAGTACAAAGGAGGAGCTGGATGCCCAAGTGGGCAGAAGATTTATCTCCCAGCTCTAACAACAACAAAAAAAGGTAAATTTCCCCTTCCGATACTCTTTAGTTCTATTCAGGTACTCAATGGATTGGCTAATGTCCACTCAAATTGTTGAGGATGATCTCCTTTACTCAGTCTACTGATTTGAATTTCCTTTGGAAAGACCCTCATGCATACATCTAGAAATAATGTTTTAGCAACTATCTGGGCATCCCTTAACCTAGCCAAGTTGACACATAAAGTTAACCATCACAGTACCCTTTCACACACCATATACAAGTTAATTTAAGCTAAATTAATAGTTAAAATTGGAAACAAAAACTATTAAAATAGTAAAAGTATGTATACTTTTTAAAACATCTCAAGAAAGGAAATTTTCTTAAGAAAATTAAGCAGAAGGTGTAAACAAACAAATAATACAGATAATACATATGAAATATGTTAATTTCTATTTACAAAAGATGTATATAGAAATAAATGAAAATAAAAATATATAACCCATGAAAAATATTTTCCTATAATGGCTTCCCTCATCTATCCATTTTCTCAAAGACAAAAATCGGGAGTCCTCCTATATTCTATTTGTTCTCACTACCCACATCCAGATGATTACCAATTGTATTAAATCTTTCCACATCTGCAGAATCATAATAGAATTAAACCATTTCTGACATCTACCACTCACTCCAACAGCCTCCAGTGTGAGTTCACTTTTTCCATTCACTCTTGGAACTCCTATCTGTTGTTCAGCAGCAACTGCCAGAACGATCTTGTTAAAATGCAAATCAGAGAGAGATAGAAAGAGATTTAATTTGGGCAGAAAATATATAACTATATTAAACACAGTACAGGGAAAGTTTTAACTGAAGGGACATCTGTGTTTGAACAGTATGAGCGAGGCTTTATAATAAATACTTTGAATCTAAAGATAAAAATTTGTTGCTGCATCTTGAGTTCTCAGATAGGCTTGATGCTTTTTTTTTTTTTTCCTTCTCAAGCATCTGGGAATTAAACCACTCTTGGCAAGGGATGTGAATAAGTAGACAAGAAGAGATTTTAAAATTATTTTATCCCGCTGTTCTTCCTAAACAGTGAAATAATTTACATTTCTATAATAAAATTGTGTTTTAGACTTGTTATTCCCATCACAGCAGTTAGCTATATTGGAAATATGATAAATAATGATTGAATTAATGAACTTTTTTGTGGTTTGTATGCTGAATTTTTCGTCTTTAAGAACTTTAACAGATTGTAAAATAAATTCTTTTTTTTTTCTTTTTTCTTTTTAAATCGGAGTCTTGCTCTGTCGCCCAGGCTGCAGTGCAGTGACGCGATCTCAGCTTACTGCAAATTCTGCCTGCTGGGTTTTAGCAATTCTCCTGCCTCAGCCTTCTGAGTTGCTGAGATTACAGGTGTGAGCCACCACTCACAGCTAATTTTTGTATTTTTAGGAGAGACGGGGTTTTGCCATGTTGGCCAGCCTGAATCGAACTCCTGACCTCAGTAATCCACCCGCCTTGGCCTCCCAAAGTGCCGGGATTACAGGTGTGAGCCACCGTGCCCAGCCAGATTGCAAAATAAAGTCTTTATATCAGCTTTTCCCTGACTTCTTTATTGAGTTCTATCTACCTCAGCAAATAACAACACCATACATCGAGTTACTCAGGTCAAAAATCTGAGAGTAGTTCTTATTTTCTTCACATAACACATATGTTAGCTAATCTTTCAAACTGCGAACATTACTTACCAACTGTACAGCTAACACCCTGCTCACAATACTTTTGAACTCTAGCAAATCTCCTATACATCAATGTACATCTATTTTCTTACCCCACACTTATTTAATTCATAGCGATTATCATTATTTAAATTATAAAATATCATATGAAATAAATTCTTAGATATCATGCTATATTAGACTATATAATATCACATTTTGTTAATTACTTATTTTATTATTTCGTGATTCCCCCTCCTCATCAAAATGAGTATGGATATTCCTTGTGAAGTTCTATTGAATTCTAGAACAGTGCCTAGCACCAAGGTAGGCTCTTAAATTTATGATGAATAATATATCACTAGGAAATTATAAATTAGAACAATAATGAGATACTATTATGCACCTATTAAAATTACTAATTCAAAACACTGACGATAACAATTGTAGCTGAGGATAGGAAGCAAAAGGAATTCTCATTCATTGCTGGTAGTACTGCATAATAGTACAGCTGCTTTAGAAGACAATTAGGCAGTTTCTTCCAAGATTAACCATGTTCTTGGATCCAGCAATTGTGCTTCTTGGGATTTATGTTGGGAATGCCAATATGGTACAGCCCCTTTAAAAGATAGTTTGGCAGTTTCTTCCAAGACTGAACTGCTCAGGACTAAATGAAAGTTGTCTAAATTATCTTTACTTCATATGATATTACAAAATCTATTAAATTCTCTCTCTCTATATATATGATAGGTATATATATTAGATATATAGTTTTATATATCTAATAGATATACATATGTAGATCACATGTATAAGATGGATATAGATATGTGAATCATATCTATTATATATATATGCTAACCATAAATATATATTACCTGCATAATTATATAATATATGAGCATAAATGTCTACATTATATGTATACACATATATAGAGACAAAGAGAGTGACTCTGTGTCAATGATTAATTAAACTTGTTGATGCCATAGAAACAGATAATTAGATGATTTTCTTAAAGTATATAACCGAATGAAAATATAATTGTCTAATACACTAAGTTCACATGTGTCAGATCTAAATTTTCTGACCGGAATTTATCCTGAAGATGTGAATTTAAAATATTCAGTGGAACTGAATATTCACATATACACAGAATGATATCCAGGTTGAGAATTACTTTAACTCAATGCTAATTTATATATGTTTTGAGGATCTGTTAATCCACCATGTGCTTTTGCTTAATTTTAAGTGAATGTTATTTTTATTCACATTAGAGTACCATACAATATCTCAACATTTTCAGGACCCGACTCCTGGATTATTTAGGACTCATATTTAAGAGAGACTATCATTTTGACATAGAGGCACAGACTTGAATTAAGTTGTCTGCCTAAATAAAATAAGTTTTTATTAGTGTGAACAAATTTACAATACTAATTTACATGTGTTTTGACTGAGTTACCTCTTGATTATGTGAATTGTTCTATATTGCTATTATTATTAACTTTTATTCAGTGTTAGAGCTGGCAGTGGCAAGTTCCTTGGGTCGTAAAACACATTGTTATGTTTTATGGAATTAATTAGCCATTTAAGCTTGGTAAGTGTTTGAAAAGCTTATAAGTATGGAAGGTTACTCAGATCGTTTCCATCCTAGTGTAAAATATTACAAAGCGAGTGATAAAGGGTATTCACTTTTTGGTCATTGTAGATCAATAAAATTTAGAGTGAGTGGAAAAAAAGAGAATTATGTTTGCATAAGACATTCCAATATTAATCATTTCAATATAGTCATCCTAAGCTAAAGCAGAAAGACTAACTTTGTAATTTACAAAGGAAACCAAGTTTCTAAAGTTAAACTTACAGTAAGCCAATAGGAAGTTGAGACAGCAAGAAAAGCAATATTTTGAGACATTAAATAAAATGTTCCTATTTAAATGTGGATATAAAAAATCATGCTATTCAATGTCAGAGCATATTTGGAAGTCTTTCTCAGTCACAGTGTCCTCTGATATAGGTTCTAAGACATTTCTAAGTTAATTAGCATTATATTTTTCTGTCAGAGAAAAAAGACAACTTAGCAGTAAATGTATAATAAAAAATTAACATAATAGGATTAATAGCGGTTACATTTTTTATTTTTGCTATCTTTCAGTGCAAGGGACTATACAACATAAATTATCTAATTTAATTCTTTCAACAGTTTTATGAAGTTCTTCTATAATAAGCTACTGTATGTATTGGAAAAATTACATTTGAAAACCTTAAATCTCTTACCCCAAGAAATGTTTTTAATATACAGTAATACCGAAATTTGAACTCAAGTTTAGGAAGGATGAGGATATTAAGTCATATAGCTTTATGCTCTGGAGATATGGTCCGTAAATTATGGTTTAGTGTCTGGTGACCTATTTTTGGAAATATTTATAGCAAAACAGCTATAGCTTTAAAATTTGCATAGGAAAACTTTGTTCTTTGGATGACTATTGAGTTATGTATGCATGTGGTGAATTCTGCAAGCCTCAGTACAAAACAATTACTAGGTATCTGGGAGTTCAATAGAGAGTCCACAAGTTACATTATATTGAGAAACAGAAGAATACACAAGCCAGAGAGAAGAAACCAACCTGAATATTCCAGACAGTTTCTTGAAGTCAGCCAAAGAGTTTCCTTCATAGTAGCCCTGTCCTAGCCCTAGAATAATGGCTATGTAGCATCTTACTAACAAAACTTAAATATAAGCTGCAATATCAAATTCATTTGCCAGTAAATTGCCTGCCTTCAAAACAAAATTTAACACTATTTAATGAAAGACAACAAAATAACAATCTTCAACAGCATAGTATCTACAATGACCAACATAAAATTTTTAAGGAAAGAAAAAATATAAATACATATATTAGACATGTGACTAAGCAGGAATATGTCTATCATAAGCAGGAGAATATAACAGTGAATAAAAATAAATACAGACTTGACAGAGATCTCACCATTATCAGAAATGAAAACAGCATTTACAAATATGCTCAAAGATATAACGGAAAATATTAGAATGGACAAATTATGGCCTACATGCTGGTTAATTATTTTTATAAAATTTTACTGGAAAACAGCTATCATATACAAATTGTTTAGTGCTGCATTTGCCAAAAACCAGCAGGCTTGAGTATAGTAATTGTGATAGAGACCATATGGTCTCCCACCCTAAAATATTCACTTTATGGCCCTTTAAGCAATAGTTACTTGACTCCTTGAAAAAGTGAGTACAAATGAATAAGCAGAAAGGGGATTTCAGTATAGAAATGAACATGTAAGAATAAAGAGCATGAGAAACAGCAAAGAAGCCATAATTAACAGCCTGTTTTTCTTCATTTTAAGTTTCTTTAAACAGAAACAATAAAATTGTATTATGGTATAGATAATATATAAAAAAGTGAAATAAAGGGCAACAATAATATAGATAACAAGTAGGAATTAAATGGAAATATAGTTTCGTAAAACTTTTATAGGTGAAATAGTATAAAATACAGCTACCTAGAATTCTATGATTTAAAAAAGTGTGTATTGTAAAGCCTAAAAATCCTAAAATATCTTTTTAAAATTAATTATACTGAAAAGCAAATAGAGAGAAATTGAATACTAAAATACAAAAGGTGAATGAAACACAAGAAAGCTAGAAAGAATAAACAAAGGAAAAAAACAGGACAAATATAAACACCTATAGCAGAGTTAAATGTAAACATAGCTTAATTCTTCTCTTAGGTGTGGCATTCTTTATGTTTATTCTGCTTCATATGTGACCTAATTTATATGCTCTATTTTGGGAATTTTGTCCTTGTTATCTCTTCAATGATGGATTCTGTCCTATTCTACATAGTTTCTTCTGCAAAAGTAATTATACTTTTGTTCTTTCATTTTGTTTTATATATTTCATGTAATCTCCTATATATTTCCCATAAATTTGCCTCTCTATTCTTCAGTCTGAATATTTTAAATATATTTTTTTCATTTTATAATCTCCATTTTATCTGCTGTTAAACCTATTGCAGATTTTTTAAATATTAGTTTTTTTAAAGAATTCCCATTTCTTTCTCCTTTATAATATCTGCCAGTATTTTCTTTGTTGATTCTTAACTGCTTGGATTTACTTGTCATAGTTATTTTAAAGTCTATGTCTGAAAATTACTGTTAAAAATACTTTGATTTTTTTAAACTTTTGTGTTTTAAAAATGGTGCTTTTTTTAACTAAATGATGAATCTTGTCTATAAACATATAATAGAAAGAATTAGAGGCTGTGGTTGTCATCTTTCTTCAGAGAAAATTTATGGTTCCTTGGGGTAGGCAGCTACCCCAACAGAGGTAGGCCCCCTGTTGGGGACCAAGATGATGTGAAGCCTGGCTTTAGTCCTTGGGAGTCTATGATCTATTATGCTTCATCTGTCATCCCAGTATGGACCCCTTAGAGTCCCAATCAATAGCTTGGAAAATGTACAAGTCTTCATTTAAAGCGTGCTTTCAAAGTCTCATGAGACTGCAGAAATCTTTGCTCAGCTTCTCAGTCTATTGCTACCGCTCTCAGTTTTTCAATCAGCAATCACCTCAAAAGGAAAAGAGGTCCCAAAGTCCCTGATAGCCACTCTGCACTTTCCTCCAATACAAGTTTACAGCCCCTGAAATTTCCATTCTCTTTGTAGCTTTCCTTCATACATAAGATATTTACATTTTGTCAAGATTTTAAAATCAGTCTCAGAGGAAGAATTGGTCTGAAAGTAGTCAAACGTTGCCAGAAACAAAATGTCACCAAAGATAAGATGAATAGCATGACACTTTTAGGAATACCTTTCTTTTGGTCTTTCCTCAGCTTATTGAGGTTTCTTAATGATTACAATATTTTTGTTTTTGTGTATTAAGGCTTTTGATTTGAAAACTGATGAAGTATTCTTTAAAAAAGGGGAAAAATGACTTTTGGATCGAAAGGTTAGAATAGGTGTTTAGAGTATATTTGCAAAGAGTCTAATAGAATAGACCACCTAATAATGTAAATATATATTCGCAGAAAATAACATAATGTAACAAGGCTAAACCTGAATTGAAGGACATTTTCTCCAGAATTTGAAGAAAAAAGTCATAGAAAATCAATAATTATAACATTAGCATTCATTCAATATACAGTGATTCATAACTAATTCATTTCACCACCTCATCTATATTTCACTGACGTGAACAAATAGAAATATATGGCTTGTAATAAATAAATTATGGATATGCTTTATGTTTAATATATGTAACCTTGATTTAATGTAATTTCTTGAAGATCCAATAATTCTAACTTTTATGATTTATAAACTTTTTAAAACTTTTTGTGGTCAAAAGATAATTTTGATTACTCTCAAATGAGTTTTTCTCAATAGAATTGAGAGACTATAAATCTATGATTGAATTTTGTGAAGTTTCCTAGTCAGGGTAGTTGATGATAATGTTTTCTTCCAGATGAAACATATTCCTTATTGCTCCCTTCACAGCATAATAGCTACTTCTTGACTATGTTTCCTTCCAAACAACTAAATAAATAAAGCTACCTACCTATAAACACACTAATAGTTTAGTGCAGACTTGTAGAATAAAACCAACATATTTTGCAGTACATAGTTTCTTGTTGTGCTATTTTGTTCAGGTAAATAAAGAATAATAAGAGAAGAAGAGAGGGGCAAATTAGAGTGAAAGAGATAGAAAAGAGAGTCAGAAATGGTGTCATAGTGAAAACTGAGACAGAGATAACAAGGCTTCTGAAGGAGAAAGTGGAGATATATTTAGTTCATTAAAGGTTCAATCTCAATTTGGTTATGTTTTGAAGTGGTGTATTTAGTCTTTTGAAGTTTTATATGCAATTAATTTATTTTTGTTATGCTATCATTTCTCTTTAATGGTAGCATGGGTTTATGCTTTTGATCCTGGTAAAAAGAGAGAAAGTGCTGAGATACTAGGATGCTTTCAAGAAAACTGATGGGAGGAATAAATAATAAGATATAAATATTATCTGGCTAATAACTTGCTTGGATTAAGAAAAAATTCCTTTAAGATAGACAAAGTAAGGTCATGTGCAATCCATGATTAACCAAGATATTTTCAGAAAAATGTAAATTACTTGAAACTGTTATGAACAAGTCTTGCAAGCTACTGTCTCTATAGTCGAAGTTGTATATTTATTAGCAAGTAACAAAACAAAAAATAGAATAGTATAGTTTTTTAAATAGTCTATTCCCTTTCATTGATTTATACGATTATTAATTTGTTTAAATAATAGAGACAATCACAAACACACATACACATGGGACAACTCCTAGGGATGCACTTTATTCTTATGATGAATTTTTAAAATCAATAATGTTAACTTTAGAAACTGAGGTAAATAGGATTTCGGTGTGAGGCTTTGTGGAGCTATGCTGTGTTCACTGTTTGCTGTAGATGTAGGTGTCAGAAGCTAAAATTTCTGTGGTGCTCTTGTCTCCCTCATTGTCTTGGGTTTCCCTAGGGACTTATTTTTTTTAAAAAAAGGTATGAGTCCTGTAGTTCTTTTCAGCTGAGTTAAGTTACAATACAGAAGCCTATCATTAATGTAGCAAAAAATTAGGGGTGGAAGAAATGCCCTGTCATTAGGTTGGGTGTAAGGCTTTTAGCAAAACTGTGCCCTGGGCTGTGACTTTGACAAGTGCTTCTGGGATTTTTTCCTCCCCCTTAATTAATACAGGAAGGCTAGTAGGGCAAGAGATGGATGTTTCCCGTTCCCCACGTTGGTTAGGCTCTGATAAATCCCCCTATGGTTAGGCTCTAGTGAAATCGTTTTCCTTGGGAGCATACCTTTGTGAAGGAGAGCAGAATTCTCTGAGCATATTTCAAAGTGTTTCTTTTTCTCCTTTCTGCGTTGGAAACAGGAGAGATTTTTAATACCATTTTCACCATACAAACCTGTTGGGGTTCACGGAGGGAAAAAGTGTGGCAGTTCTCCTAAGACTGGTCTTTCAGGAGTTTTTATATCTCAAGCTAATCCACACTAGTCTCCAACAATTAGTCAGTTACTCTCTATTATAAATACCCGATTCTGGCTGCAGCGGCTGTTTCTGCTCAAGATAAGCTGTGATGCTCTGCATCTGCCTGTTCTGGTTTTTGAGGCAATGGTTTGCCCTTTGACTTTAAATTTCTGATGCACGGCGGAGCGCGGTGGCTCATGCCTGTAATCCCAGCACTTTGGGAGGCCGAGGCTGGCGGATCACGAGGTCAGGAGATCAAGATCATCCTGGCTAACATGGTGAAACCCTGTCTCTACTAAAAATACAAAAAATTAGGCGGGCATGGTGGCGGGCGCTTGTAGTCCCAGCTACTCGGGAGGCTGAGGCAGGAGAATGGCGTGAACCCGGGAGGCGGAGCTTGCAGTGAGCTGAGATCGCGCCACTGCACTCCAGCCTGGGCGACAGAGCGAGACTCCGTCTCAAAAAAAAAAAAAAAAAAAAAAGTGCACTGTTGGCTTTCAGTTTTTCAGCTTTGTTCTTATAAGAATGGGAGTAACAACTTCCAGATTCTTTGTATCTGGACTGGGAAACTAGAAGTCTAACATTCACTTGTCTGGCCAAGGAAAGGTTAGTATAAGGAGTATGTGTCACTTTTGGCCTGATGTTTTAAGAGCCAACGCACAATTGACAAGTTTTAAGAATGTTAATATCACCCTCATTTATATTATAATTATTTTCAGAAAATTTCTAAGAATTTAAATCTAACATGAAATAAAATCAAGATAACATATCCAAAAATATGTGATGTTTATTAAAGTTTTATCTAATTTTAGTAAGTAGCAGATTTTATTCCAAAGCAAACATACATGATGGTATGTTATTTAGATTTTTTAAAGATAAGCGACATTTAAAATTGCCTTTGTATTTTAATTTCACTGGAAAAGAAAGCATAGAAATAATTAAAATTAAACTTTCATGACATTTGTAAAGTGGTTAAAAATATGTGTAAACCAGTTTCTGTTACAAATTTAAATTTTTGGAGACCAAAATGCACTTTTTAAAGGCAAAAAAAAAAAAATATACAAAGAGGAGAAAGTATTATAACTTTTACAAAATACTCAAAACATGACATCTTTTTTGATTTCTTATATGCTTATTCTATGTATTTATCAAATGGCATTACGCATTAGGTGTCAACTAAAAGCTTTTCAATTTTCTTGTTATATTTTTCTGTTTTCTTTTATAAAGTAATTATTCCAACACTAGGAGAATGTAATCATAACATAATGTTTTTTGAAAACAAATTAGGATTTACAGATTCTAAGTTATTTTCCTTTTAACATTGAAACAAAGTTTTATTTCTATTACACTTGGAAAATATTCTAAATATAATGCTTTTCTAAGTTTTAGTATTTACTGAATACCATCTCTCACATGTATCCTTTATTTTTGAATGTATTTTATTTTAAATTTTCTTTATTTTTAATTTTTATGGGTACATAAGTATGTGTATATATTTATGGGGTACATGTTATATTAACATAATGCTTTTGAATATACTTGTGAGACTAATACATATTATGAAATCAGTTCATTTCTATTTTGTACATCTTGTCTCTTAATTTTGATTACTTCTACAAATTTTAATATTACAAACTACATCATGTCCAGTCATGAAACCAGTTATGTAATCTTGCAACTTATATAAAAATAAATCACTATCATACAACTTACAAAAACATATGCAGTGATATGCTTCATTTGTAGGTATTTTGCCCGCATTATATTAGACACATGGACAAAAAAATACAAGTTTCCTGAAAAAAAAAATACGTCAAAGTTTTCCTGTTAGCATTCTCTTTGTAGACATTGTAACAAAATAAAATGAGAATAAGATAAAAAATTAGAGATACTTGTTATAATGCTTTTCTGAATATTTAATTGTGTTCATTTGATCAGATTAATGTTCTAGCTCAAGGGTCCCCAACCCCTGGGCCACACACCACTATAAGTCCTTGATGTTTTAGGAACCATGCCAGACAGCAGGAGGTGAGTGGCTGGAGCCAGCATTACTGCCTGAGCTCTGCCTCCTGTCAAATCAGTGGCAGCATTAGATTCTCATAGGAGCATGAACTCTACTGTGAACTGTGCATGCAGGGGATCTAGGATGCCCATTCCTTATAAGAATCTAATGCTTGATGATCTGAGGTGGAACAGTTTCATCTGAAACCAATCCCTGCTCGCTGCTGTCCCTGGAGAAATTCTCTTCCACAAAACTGGTCCCTGGTGCCAAAAGGTTGGGGATTGCCTCTATAGTCTTCTGTTTATGCTATAACACAGTGATAATACTACCTTATTACCTAGTTTGCTAAGCTATAAGGATTAAATAAAATATATATTTGAGGCTTAATTGGCTAAATAGGGGAACTGATTGGGTTTGTGAGGTACAGCCTTTGTATACAGCTCCTAACTTTACCCACAGTGAATGTATTAATATTATGACATATTTAGATAACATGTGGAAACAGAAAATTTTAGTTATAAAAAATTATAGACAAATTACCTTAATCATCTATTGTGTAATTCTTTTCATTCTGAGCCTCTGTTTTCTTTCGGTACAAAACCAGTTTTGAATTAACTACAAAAATCTTTATTTCCTACTATTAATCTTGGTGGAATTTTGTGAAATATAATTTTGGTGGAATATCTAAATTCCAGTGGACACTGAAATAAAGTTATCTCTGTCCAATTTAATGTTTAGAAGACTGTTTCTTCAAAAAGCAGTCCCATTTGCTATCATAGAAATTATGTGTGAGATTTATACAATAGTCTTTACTCCTAGCACATTGAACCAAAAAAAAAAGATTAGAACTAAAATTTCAATTTAAATTTATTCTAAGCCCATCTGTAACTTTTAGATTGTTGCTTTTGGGGAGTATTGATGCAGAAAATCACATTATTTAAAGGAAATGTCTTAATATGTTTTAATTGGAAATTTCAAAATCGTATAATTTATCAGTAGATACTGGATTGGAAGCTTATCTCTGTACTCTGGAAGTTACACATTTTTTTCAAATTTTCTTTAAGTTAGGGCGTTCATTTAACTAGCTGATATAACATATAGTAAAATTTCTGGCTACAATATATTCACAAGTATTGTGAGAAGAATAGCTGATGGACTGATACATTTCAAAATTGTATACTAGAACTAGTAGAAAACGAATCTATAAAATATATAAATCTTTAGTCAGACTCTACAAGTTCAAAACCACTTGAAGCATTTCTACATCTTGCATGATGTTTAAATACCTATGTGATGACATATTGAGGTTAGCATTCTCAGTGAAGCAGTTCTGTGTATCTGAAAGCACTTGTATTGATTTTATATCTAGATAGCAGCTATGTGACAATTGATGGATCGTAGGGACCACAGTTCATTAACTCTATATGCCTATCTCTTGTCAGTGGACTTTTAGTATCCTTATTTTCCATTTGCACATTGGATATATACAGAAAAATTGCACTTTCTTTTGATCAATATATCTTATGCTAAAAATTCAATGATATTAATTACCCATAGTCTTAAATAATATGTATTGAAATCTATTGATGTGTTTATTACTTTATTTTAGCCAATAACATAAAAATATGTTGATTCCATATGAGACAAATTCATTATTCTTTTCCTCCTGAATCCTTACATCTTAATAAATCATCCTCTGTATTGCTATTGCTATACATGAGTGTATTTTTGGTTGATATGCAATTAACAAGTCTCAGAAGGCTAGACTTGCCTCCTCACCAATTCTCTTATTATGTCCGTTGAATATATAACAAAGGGAAATCTTTTTATGATAATATTATTTAGAAATTAAATCTATCTAAAGAGCTTAAATTATATGTTAGAATCATATCATTTTGGGAGATTTTGAAACTGTTAAGGGTCAGTGAGAATGGATAGAGTCCGTTGTTTACGTGATAGTCAACATCTAGATGGCTTTCTTTATATTAAACACTTGATACAATGAAATTCGTAGGCTCTAGTGAACCGGTAGTCAAAAGGTGCATGATGTAAAGATCTAGAATGATATTTTATCATGTTATTTACCAGCTGAATTCATTAAATTTTCTGAGAGTCACTTTTGTTCTCTGTAAAATAAGAATAATAGCTACCCAGTTGTGAGAGATTAAATACAGTCTGATAACACAAAGAATAGATTCTGAATAAATAGAGTGTAACATTTTATATTATGGCTTAACATGAAATTAATTTGGGCAATCATTATAAATAACAGATGTGTAAATAAGATCAAGTAGGAGAAAAAAATCTTGGCTTCTGGTCACAGTGACCCAGTGTGATCTTTATAAAGAATGTGATGGCAAGAAATGTGACGGCAGCACACACTTTTTCTCAGTTGAATGCTTGGCTAGATACCAGAAAGACTTTAAGGTATGTAACATAAAACTCATTTTTAAAAATTAAGGATGCTGTTATTTTTTTCTAACTTGCTGACTTCAGCTTTTAATAATTCCATTAATTAATCAGGCAACATAAATGAGATTTAAATAAGTATTATAGTAGAGAATCTGGTATTATTTATTCAATAATTATATTTTATAATCACATTAACTATCTTAAATAACTGTAACAAAATTCAAGTATTAAAACAAAATTAATTTTTAATATTAATCTGAACATTTTAAATGTTTGGTTACACATTACTTGAAGGTAAAATTATATAAGCATTCATTATAATTCTTTTATACAAGAGGAACATGTAAAGCACTCAAGATATAATAGTGAGATAGTATCAAAAATTAAGTCATTGGGAAAACAAAACAACAAAATAATAATAATTAAATTTTTAACTGAGGAAAAATGTTTAAAACACAAATCACAGATATTTTTACAAAATAAAAGGTAGACAATTTGAACATAAACAATATGTCAAAACAAGTCCAAGCCAACACAAATAAATAAAACAAAATAAAAGGTCAAATAAGAAACTTGGTAAAATATTCTCAATGAATGCTACATAATCATCAAAGGATATACATAATTTTAAAATTAAAGAAAAATAATTGATAATATATTTACTCACAATAAAGTATTCTAAGAAAAAACATATTTTTGAAGAAAATATGTATATTTAAATATTGTAAGAATTGATTATTCTCAAAAATATTCTTAAAGAAATGTATATTGGAAACCTGAGATATTTTATTATTAAATTCACAAAGATGAGTTGTGTTGTTGTTTTTTTAAATGACAAAAGATAATGTTGACAAAACAGATACCTTGACGTACTGTTAGTAGTTTAAAATAGGACAATTCTTATTAAAAGTGATTATGAAGTTTGAAATTCTTTTTGTTTACACAGTAACTTGCTCTGGGGAGTTACTATCCTAATGAAATATGTGAGACATATGTTATTATAATGTCGTTATTAAGCATAAAGCAACATATTTGCTAACTCCAGGTAACCTTAACCCTTTGAAAAAATAAGAGCAATTTTTTTATTGTTTATTATTTTTTAATCTTTTAGAGACAGGGTCTTGCTCTGTCACCTAGGCTGAAATACAGTGGCACAATCAGAGCTCACTGCAGCCGCCACCTCCTGGCTCAAGCAATCCTCTCACCTCAGACTCCTGAGTAGCTGGGACCACAGGCATGTGCCACCATATCTGACTAATTTTTGTAATTTTTATTTTTGTAGAGATAGGATCTCTCTATGTTGCCGAGGCTGGTCTTGAACTCAAGGATTCAAGCAATCCTCCTGCCTAGGCCTCCCAAAGTGCTGGGATTACCTGCAGGAGCCATTGTGCCTGTGTAAGACAAAGATTTTAAATTAGGATTTTGTTTAAAAAAGTGAATGTTCTAGGCAGTACAGTTTATGTTATTATTCATTTGTTTTATGGCATATCCAACATTATTACCTGATTTCTATATCTCTTTTTCAAAGTGACATTATCTAGTGAGTAGATACATGTGATTTTAAAATATTTGTTTATTTTATTTTATTTTTAAATTTTTATTTCCACTCCATTCATACTCCTTTATGGAGTGGAAATAAAACTATCTTGTGTGCTAATTTTGTGTCCAACTAATGATTTTCTAAAAATATTAATCGTAGCCAATGCTACTAAATCTTTTATATACATTATTCCATTTATAAAAATTATCTAATGAACATAAGTCTTTCCTGAAGTTTATACTAAAATCTTTATGTTCTGGTAATTTAGACAGAAGAAAATAACTAAAGGGAGATTACCATGACGAGAAGAAAAATGAAAGAAATTGTCCTTGCTGATGAATAATTATTGATTTACCAGCAATGCAGCAATACTTGTAACAATACAAATGCTGCAGGACTACCTTTGTTGGAAAAGAGAATTTGCTGCTCGAATTACTGACAACAGGCAACATTGCAAGAAATTACATTCGGAGAAACATGAAAAGTGGTAAATACATTAGATGCTGCATGAGCTCCAAGATAGGCTAATTTTTTGTTTTCTCTAATAATACTCTTCATAGGTATCAATATTTTAAATTTACATTATGTCTACCTAATATGTTATTATAATTTTTAAAAAATTAGTAGCATATTTGCTGCTAAAATCTGTTGAAGGAAAGAAAAAACTAGTAAAAATTAGGCAAAAACCCAAACTTCTATTGTAAAATGGTGCTAAAGTTTAAACAGTTTGTTTCTAGAAATTTGCTTATGATTTAGGAAAGTATAATATGTTCCCTGGCATATTTATAATAAGTGAAAAATAGAATCTTCTTGAAGAAGTATGCTAACACTCTTATAACTCTTTTGCAGACTATTAAATATTGCAGATACCGAAACTTTATTTCCTTCTTATTGCTACTTCCTTACAAAGAGAAGAAACTTACCCTTTCCCTAGGGTTGCTTTTACAGAATAAAAGGTTTCTGCTCACTGCTCAACATATTCATCTTTGATGTTTAGGAAATTTTCCCCAATCTTCTATCTATCCTATTTGAACCTAAGTTATTCAATTATCTTCTGAAGCACCACCTTTCTCCCAATTGAGCTCTTGTCTCCCTATTGATGACCCTTTGCTCTTTTTCGTCAGGTCCTAGATCCAAGTCACCATCATCTCTCAACAAGACGTCAGGCAGCTACTTATACTGACTTCTTGCTTTCAAACATATCCTATAATAATCTACCCACCACCAAGATACCAATGTGATCATCCAGGAACAAAAATAAGATCATATCTATCATTTTAATGCTTAAAATCTTCCAATAGTTTTGAATTGCATGTAGAAAATATACAACCATTTTTTTTCTGACCTGCTGGTCCATGCATGTTGTAATCCTGACTTCTTACGTAACATCACCAACTGTACACATGGTTATCAACCATAAGCTAGGCTAGGGTTTCCAGATTTATCAAAAAAGGGTAAAATAATAACCATGCAGCTTGATTTAATTTTAAAACAAAACAAAACAAAACCTTTAAAAGTGTAAGTATGTCTTATGCAATAGTTGGAGCATACTTAGACTAAAACATTTATTTAAATGTAGAATTCGAATATAATTAGGTGTCTTGTTTTTTATCTGGCAACCCTAATCTAGTCCCAACAAACTTCTTGATCTTCCCTCAAACCATCAGGCTTATACACACCGCATAGTTTTGGAGCATACTTTTCTCTGTGCCTGAAATGCTCTTTCTCTAGGTTTTTATTTTAAATAAATATTAAAATTTGTATGAAACTAGGTACCAAAATAAGCCATATGTGAGAATTGAAAGTGCAGTGGAAAATGTTTATATGTAGTATTTTCAAAGACTATAAAAGCCATTTTCACAGATCTAGGACTCCTACATGGTATCAAACATATAAAAACAAATATACAGAAATAAAAAGGAAATTCTTGTAAATAAAAATTCCTTTGAGAGAATATAAATTCAAGGAAGACAAATACAGACCAAATCAACCATGAGCCTGTGTAATTGTCCTCCATATACGTCCATGTCCTAATCCCTGGAACCTGTAAATATGACCTTAAATGGCAAAAGAGATTTTGCAAGTGTATTTAAATTAATGATCTTGAGAAGAAGGAGGGGTTATCCCACATTATCTGAGTAGGCCAGATATAATCTCCATGGGCTTTATAAAGGGACCCAGTAGAAGTCAAAATCAGAGGAGAGGGCGGTGTAATAACTGATGTGGAGATTGAAGTGATGCAATTTGAATATGGAGGAAACGGCTACAAGCCAAGGAGTACAGGTGGCCAGGGAAAGCAGAAAGACATGAAGAAATATATTCTCCCCTCAGAGCCTTCAGAAAGAACCATCCTGCAGACAACTTGATTTTAGCACCATTAGACTTAGGCCTCAAGAACTTTAAGACGATAAATTTGTGTTGTTTTAAGCCACTAAATGGTTGGAGATTTGTGGTAGTGAACACAGGACACAAATACACCAACCACTCACAGCCCCTATTCCCATTACAAGCTTCTAAACTAAAGCAGTCCTGATCTTGTGGGAAAAAAAATAATAGTTATTGTTAAGTCAGGTTCAGAGTTTAGAGTTATATGTTTGGATAGATGTTCTAGTTAGTGAATTTCTACTTAAAGTGAATGGAAGTTCATCTTTTATTTAAAATGAATCAGGGAAGTTCTTAGACATGAAAGAGTTTTCTAAAGATGATTTAGATTTAGAATTTCTAAGTCTAAAGATTCAGAAATCTAAAGATTTACTTAATGATTGACTTAATGATCAGGGACTATTCCTTTTAAAAGAATTTTATTCACCTTTGTCTTACATGTAATATTTAGCCTGCACTCCTGCTAATAAGTCTTAATCATTCGTCTGTACTTTTTACATTTATTTAAAAATTTTCGGTGAGGTGAGTGGTCTCAACCCTTAACCTATTTTTATAACAAGAATAATTAAATACTTTGAGATTTTCCAAAAATAAGCTAAGTGATATCTATGAAACCTTTTAATTTTGCCATTTAAATACTCCTGTCGACTACAGAAAATAGTTTAAGACATTCCTTGAATGATACGCAGTTTGTCTACTGTTCAGAAATCAAGCATATAAATAAATGCATCTGTAGACTCTCTAGTCTGTTGCTAAGAGACCACAAATTATGTGGCTTTAGAATTGGGGAACCAAGAAGCTTACTATGTATAACACATGTCCTAAAAAGAAGAGAAAGAGAAAATACAACTGGGTTTTTATCAAATACAAGGATTGCAAACCTAATAGTATTCATGACTATGAGGCATTTCAGTAAGAGCACAATTAGGAGGAGCAGGAGAGGAGAGGAAGTAATGATCAACAGAGTGGCAATCAAAACTGAGAACATTAAGAAATTCTTATCTCTTTTTCAAAATCTGGAGGCAGAGCATAGGCTTTGCTTTAATGTTCAAAAGACTACTTGGTTAATTTTCAGCACAATGAAACAATTTCTTAAAACAGCATAATAAAACATCTTCTTCAACACAGCAATTTTATAGATGTACACAATTTGGCAACCTGAGAAAAGATCCACTTTTGGGTAACAACATTTATCTAAAATTAATCTAGTCATTTTCAGAGTATGAAAATACACAGTAGAGCAAACAGTGCACGAAGGCTAAGAAGGCTAAAAATCGTTGTGATTTTTCTCCGTAGGCTCTTTTATGCTGTCTGTCTGCCCATAAGTACTAGATTGCCTAAGATTCTCGTACATTTCCGCTTTGTGTTTTTAAAAGTCTCCAAATAAAGTCCATGCAAAAAAAATTTAAAAATCAATAATGTCCATCACATTTTCTCTCACTTTATGTGAAACAGTATTTTTCTATATTCAACTAAACAGCAAATATCATCTCCTGAATATTGTTGATCACCTTCAACTCAGTCCGAACAAAAAATCTTCAAATATCTGTTTCTCCTTCTCCTTCATTTTTCCTCTTGATCAATAATACCCCTCTTTATTCACTTGCCCAGACTCTGAACTAGAAACCCTTCTAGATGCCTTCCCCATTTAAAATGTAATTATTAATTTTCTGTTCCCATATTTTCATCCTGATCCTACTAGTTACAAATTCATTATCTGCTTTCAGATGCTTTCATCTGCTTTTATGGGCCTCACTAACTCTCTTTTAGATTCCCATTATTCATGGCACTATTTATTGGTAATTTATGGGCAATTCAAATTCTTTTCTAATTGCCCAATGATGACATAATAAAATAGAAATATTTCAGTGCATGACTTCTCTTTCCTGTGAAACCTGATATATCCACTTATTTCTAAATGATTTTTCAAGTTATATTAATTTTCTCATTTTTCCCTTAATCTGTACTACTTCTTTCTGTGAAGCCTTCCTTGACTTCTACAGGGAGATATAAGTTCTATTTTACTTGTACTTCTATTGTGTCTCGTTTAAACCTCACATATCAAGGTTTTTAGTCATAAACAACAGAAAATACTAAAACAATCACCATTTGAACATTGTCTTTTATCTTATTATTCCATGTTGTATTATATTAGTTAATTGATTTCATATTTGTCATTCCAGGTGAACCTTAAATCTTAGACATACTGGGTTACCTTTCATTTTAAAAATTTTATTAAGGTATGCTTGACAATTAAAACTGGTATATATTTAAGGTGTACAATTGGATAATTGATATACATATACATAATGAAATGACCACATTCATAATAATTAATATATTAATCACCTCAGATAGTTGCCATTTTATTTTTCTTTCTTTTTTTTGAGGCGAGAACACTGAAGCTCTACCCCTCTTAGTAAATTTCAAGTATACAATAAAAGATTGCTAACTATAGTCACTTTGTTGTACTTTCAATCTCCAGAACTAATGAATCTTGCATAACTAAATGAATAACAGATTAAAAAATTCTGGGACAGCTTTTAAAATCAATTTTGTGTAACTAACATCAAGCAGAATTTATGGCAACATAGTAGGTGTTCCATGTACATATGCTATCTGAATTTTAAAGTAAATTCATGTGAAAAAATTTAGATGAATCAGTTTGTGTGGCTTATAATATGATTAGGCAGGAAACAATTTACCATCGGTGAAAGTATGTTGAACCAGATTCTCTGAAGAGTCATCACACTAAAATGCAAATGTACACTACATAGATTGCAACAGGCATAGCTAAATGAGTTGTAAGCTTCTCTAGCCGACCTCTAAAATAAAAATAAAATACAATGGCAAGCAGGGCAGCAAAATAAGAGCAGGAACGTGAAGGCAATGAGCAAAAGCAAAACGTAGGATAACACTGAAAGGAAATTACCATCTCTTTACTGTTTTCTAGAGGCTAAAATTTACAAAAAAGCCTCAGGTTTAGTCCCTCAAATATTAAAGATATTGCAATTATAAGTATAGAACACGAAATTACTATCTATCAAATACATATGACAAGAAAGAAGGTATCACAAAAAATGAGCAAGGAACAAAGGATTATATAATGGCCTATGATATTTGGAAGCTATATAGATAGTATTTTACATACACACACACACACACACACACACACACACACAAATTTTAAATGTCCTGAAACCAAAAATGTAGGGCCCATTAGACATACTAAAAAACTAATAGTGAATAGAAGGTAGATTTGAGTGACAAATTAAAGTGAAGCACAGAGAGATTTAAATATAACAAGAGCCAGTGAATAATATAGGACATAGGGGATAGAATGAGAATATTTAAAATTGGTCAATTATAGACCCTAAAAGAGAAAATAAAGATTATGAAAAGAAGTAATGTTTAAAAAGGTAATATCTGTAAACTTCCCCATTACTAATAGCTGTGCATCCTACAGATAAGTCATCAGTGGATAATATACAACATTTTTAGGCTATTTCTTATGTGTGATTTAAGAGTTGAACAACTTTAACTTTTCTTATTTTGACAACACAACTCTTGGCAATACAATTCATCTCATATATAGAGAGAGACTATTCCCTTTATATATATATAATATAGAACTATATATAATATATAACTATATAAAAATATATAACTATATATATAATTGTAATTGTATATGTATAATCCCTAATACATATAGTATGTGTATAATTGCAATTGTACAACTCTACCTATACATATATGGAGAGAGACTATATATAGAGAGACTATTCCTTATATATAACTATATATATATATAAAATTGTAATTGTATATGTATAATCCCAATATATATAGTATGTGTATAATTGCAACTGTACAATTCTATCTATATATATATATGGAGACAGACTATGCATAAGTATGTATGTACACACATATAGTCTATTTGCCTCTGGTCACTTCTATATACAAGTTACTACAGATCTTGTCTATATGTAGTTTTTAAGTTTGAGAGCTTTGTATTATACTTGTATCCTCTGTTCTCTACTTATCTCTCTCTGTCTCTTCATTTTACTGTGCCTATATGAAACAAGCAGCTGGGTAGGATCTTAATCTCCTTCCTGTGCTGACTTTCTCCACACTGGCTCCCATCACAGTGCAGAAACTCATAAAAGAAGATGTATATATAAGTTTGGGCCAAATATGTATTTTTCCATAAAAGTCACAATTTAGGGTCACAGCTTATAACTGCTGTATCTTGTGACATGATGCCAAAAGTCTTCAAATCTCCAAATTCTCCATCAAAGTAGCTGGCAGTCCATAAGCAGCTTTAGCAAAATTCTGTCTACATCTATTGCAATTTGCAGACAGCATAGGTTTAGACTGTTTACATTTCTCTTGCAAAAATTTTGCTTAAAGTAGAAAGAAACAACAAAAACATACCAAGTTTTAAAACTTACTTTAACCTCCCTATTAACATTATAGTATTCAAGGTGTGTATTCTGTCTTCATTGATACAATCAATAAGAGTTAGTCAAATGTTTCAGCAGGGATAACTCAATATTGTAAATATGTTAATTATTTCCCAAATTATTTTATAGATCCAGTGCAAAGCAAAATGATAACTCTGTGTGAATATTCCTGAAAACAGTTCTAAAATTTTAATGAAAAAATCAAAACCCCAAAATAGTTTGAAGAAGAATAATATGTTGACATGGCTAACCTTACCAGACATTAATATGTATTACAAAACTATTGTATTTATCTTTGTGGTGTCACCTCATGAATTTACCCAGTACTATATGGGTCATTATGGAAATCCCAAAAATAGGCCAATAGATATAGTGAATATTGCTATGTAATAGTGATAATATTACAAAACTAAAATGATTCTTCAGTAACAATTGCTTAGATATCCCTTAAGAAATAAAAATAAATTTGGATCCTCACTTTACATGACACAAAAAAACCAATTCCCAATAAATTAAGAGCTTAATGCTAAAATATGGTGAAGAAACTGTAGGAGAATATATTTACATCTCAATTTCATGAAAAGGACTTCTGCAAAAATACACAAATAAATACATCAAGAAGATAAAAGTGAATAATTTTGAATGTTTAGCAATAGGTAACTCCTACTGGTAATATACAGACAATACAGTACTTGAAAGAAGATATTTGAAAAATATACTAGTGAAAGACTAATATAGAAAATATACAAAAACTATATTTCAGTAATAGAAATTCAACTCAGGAAAATGTGGTCAGAAGATAGAAACTGATACTGCACTGAGGAGGAAACAGAAATGGCAAGCTGTTAAAATGTTGTAAGTATTGGGAAATATGCAAACGTTGGAAACATTTGGATACAATGTTATTCTCTCCAGATTGGCAAATTTGAGAAATTTGTTATTAACAAATGTTGGTATAGATAAGAAATTATAAAAGCATATGCATGTTGTCAGGAATGTATAATTGATAAAACGATTTGGAAAATATTTTTGTATTATAAAGTTGGAAACATGTAAACCCTATGCACAAGATAATCCATAGTCATTAATAAATTTTAAAGACATGACCAGGCATGGTGATTCACACCTGTAATCCCAGCACTTTGGGAGACCAAGGCAGGCAGATCATGAGGTCAGGAGATCGAAACCATCCTGGCCAACATGGTGAAACCCCCATCTCTACTAAAAATACAAAAATTAGCTTGGCATGGTGGCACACCCCTATAGTCCCATCTGCTCAGGAAGCTGAGGCAGGAGAATCACTTGAACCCAGGAGGTGGAGGTTGCAGTGAGTCGTGATCGCGCCACTGGACACCAGCCTGGCGACAGAGCAAGACTCTGTCTCAAAAAAAAAAAAAAAAAAAAAGTAAAGACATTTTTGTGCAAATACAGAAGGCATATGTGAGAGTGTATTTAGAAGTATTACTTAGAATAATGAATACATATAAACAAATTTTTATTAGTCAGATAATGAATAACTGTATTAATGGAATAGATATTCATAATGCATTATTATACATCAGAAAGTATGAATATACAGCAGTCACCTAAAACAACGTTACTGAGCCTAAAATATGCAATGCTGTGTGAGAATGGTCAATTCTAGATGAGTAAAGTAAGATGCCATTTGTAAAAGGCTAAAAATCAAACACAATAAAAAATACATTGATAAAAACTTATGCAATTCATGATAAAACTACAATAGAAAGGTAATTTTTGATAAACAACCACATTTAACTAGAGGCAAGAAAATGGGAAATCGAGGAACATACAGGTGCTGGCAAACTTATTAATATTCCAGGTTTAAATTGAGTGGTACGCTAATAGGTGTAAATTTTAATATGTTTTAGATCTTACATGCATATTACACATATTACTTTGTATGCATAAAATATTGCATAATATAATATGTTTAAATCTTAATACTATCTTATCCTATAACTGAGTAACTCTTGACCTAGGTACACACACTGATCAATAGATTTTTAAAATTCCATGAATGCTGTCTCTTTGATCTCTTGCTAGAGCATTGCAGTGTTTCATCTTTGCCTCCTCTCCACTTCTTTGTCTTGTGAATAAAAGGAATAAGCCACAATTTTTAAAGGAATATTACTGAAATAGTAGGGTTGTGGGGGGGTCAATGAATCAAGAGAGCTTATAGAAAAGAGTTTAATCTGTAAAGGATAGAGGGATTAAGGTGCTAAAATGGCAGGAAAAGAAGTCAAATTGATCTAAGAAATCTTTTGAGAAAAGAAAGTAAGAATGCTTCCCAGAACTTCAAGGTGCCAGAGAAAAGGAGGACAAAGGATATTTTCACTAGAGTTGCTTCAGACTATTTACTCACTAAATGTTTAAGAAAATTATATCTTAGAGTGTGCTTTTTATGTATCTACTGCTCTGAGATTGCAAGAGTAAGTTCTATATGTCCATATTTAACAACAGCAACAACAAAAATTGAGAATGAGTATTTTTGCTTTTTTCTGTTGACAGAGTACAAGAATTTCATGAGATTCTCAAAAGAATTTGTAGTGGGCATTTGCCATATTTGTCTGGCTGCCCAATATTTTTCCTGCATATCAATTATTTTAACAGAACGTTCATGTCTTGGATTAAGACAGTGATCCTTGGGCATCAGTGGCAGCACTGGCTGTTATCATCCAAGCTAACTTTCAAAGTGTAAGCACAGCAATCTGTAGCATTTAGTGCTGGATGGTGATGACAATGCCCTGGCTAAATCAATTTGCAGCCCCACTATTTTTACTTTCTTTTTCTTTGTTTCTGTGAATTAAACATAGAAGTTGAATACTTGGGCATATAACTATGACTGATAAGAGATTCACATAATAAATATTGCAAATTGACTCCCTCCACAACTATTTCAACCTCCTTCTCCCTGGCTGGTTCTGCTATAGAAGCTAGAAAGCAGGCCAGGAGTGGTGGCTCACACCTCTAATTCCAGCACTTTGGAAGGCCGAGGCGGGTGGATCACAAGGTCAGGAGTTCGAGACCAACCTGGCCAATATGGTGAAATCCCGTCGCTACTAAAAAATATATACAAAAATTAGCTGGGTGTGGTGGCGCATGCCTGTAGGAGGCACGTGCCTTGGGAGGCCGAGGCAGGAGAATCGCTTGAACCCGGGAGGAGGAGGTTGCAGTGAGACGAGATCCCACCACTGCACTCCAGCCTGGGCGACAGAGTGAGACTTCGTCTCAAAAAAGCATCCAGCCTCCCTTTGAACTTAGGATTGTTTTATAGTGACAGATTTGGAGATGGCAGAAATTCTTGGGAAAGTTTTCCCATTCCCAAATGAAAGTAAAAAAGAAAAGAGGGAAGGAGGGAAGGAAGGAAGAGAGGGACTGAGGGAGGGGAAAGAATGGAGAGATGCAGGAAAGGAAAGGAGGGAGAGAGGGAGGTAGGAAAGGAAGGGAGGGAGAGAGGGAAGGAGGAAGGGAGTGAGGAAGGAAGGAAGAAAGGGAAGGGAAGGGAAAGGAAAGAAGGGAGAGAGGAAGAGGGAGGGAGGGAAGGAGGGAGGGAGGAAGGGGAAGGGAGGGAGGGAGGGAAGAAAGGAAAGGAGGGAGAGACAGAAGGAGGAAGGGAGTGAGGAAGGAAGGGAGTGAGGGAGGGAGGAAGGAAGGAACAAGGGAGGAAGGAAAGAGGAACGGAAGGGAGGGGAAGGGAAGGAAAGAGGAAAGGAGAGGAGAGAACAGAGAAAATAAAAGAAAAAAAAAGAAACTGGAGAGGAACTTTTTGTTGTTGCTATTTTTCTTTCACTATTTCCATATCAAATGGTGTAACAGTGATATTGTAGCCCCAAAGTTCAGTTTAAAGCTCAAAGGTTGGTGGTAGAGGAAGATGAAAAATGCTCATATACTGGATATTAAAGGCTTCTCAACAGACATCTTTTCATGTAAAATATAAATATACTCATTAATTATTTCAGCCACTGTTTTTTTCTATTTCTCAGAGCCAAATACCTCCCTAATTGACACAGTTCATGGAACAACAGAGATAAATTTCCCTGCAGTTGATAACATTTGCCTGTCTTTGATTTAAATAATGAGCATACTACATACATAGAATAAATTATAAAAGATAAACATATGTCATCCTGTTTTAAACAAATATCATATTAAATCTTCACATTTAAAGAATTAATAATTTTCATTATGTACTATGAATATTATGCATGGTTGAAGAAAATGTATTGTTAATTGTAATCAAGATTATACTCCTATTCTCCATCTAAAGTTTGATTTTTGTCTACATTTTAGTAACTACTCCATTTAAAAAAAAAGTCAATAGTAATATCAGTAGCTTTTGTTTCTAAAACAACCCCTCACCAGCACATGGATTCCAAATTGATATTATAATAATATTGTCTTAGCCTCAGTTTCATCTCACAGGCCCTCAAAATGTTTGCTTGCATATCTTCAAGTATTTCTGTGAATCGGCAGGATTATATCTCTATGGCACTCAGGAGGAAGCCAGCTCCTGTTTTTCTGCTTCACCATCCTCGTGATGGCTTTTCATATGGCTTCTACTCAAGGAGAACGCTGTCCATTACTGCACAGCTGTTGCCTGCTGGTACCTTCCCTGAGTCCTCTGGAGAGCATTAGCTGTCTCACAGCTCTGAGTACATAGGCAGAGAAGAAATACTGCGTAAAAACAGAATATCACAAAATATTTGTCAGCGCCTTCATCTCAAAGTATTAATCCCTAATAATTTAAAAGATATTGTTGGGCCAGGCAAGGTGGCTCACGCCTGTAATCCCAGCACTTTGGGAGGCCGAGGTAGGCAGATCACGTGGTCAGGAGTTCGAGACCAGCCTGGCCAACATAGTGAAACCCTGTCTCTACTAAAAATACAAAAATTAGCCGGGCACGGTGGCACGTGCCTGTAATCCCAGCTACTCAGCAGGCTGAGGCAGTAGAATCCCTTGAACCCAAGAGGCCGAGGTTGCAGTGAGCTGAGATTGTGCCACTGCACTCCTCCAGTTGGGGCGACAGAGTGAGACTCCGTCAAAAAAAAAAAAAAAAAAAAAAGGTATTGTTAGTTGCTTGAAGTTGACCATGGTGGAAGTACTTAACACTAGGGAAATAAGCATATACAAAAAAATTGGATCCTTTATACATTTTTTGAGAGGAGTGTGTTTGTTAAACATTTACCTGACACACTTCTAATTTGAATATATCACCAAGTCCAGAAAAGGGAAAAAACATGCATAGAATTTTCAGTATCTTTTTTGTTTTTCCATCCTTTCTCACCAGGGTCTGATGAACACAGGAAAAAAAAGAAACAAAAACAAAATTAAAAAAATAGCACTAAAAAAATTGTGTTCCAGCTGGGCGCGGTGGCGCACGCCTGTAATCCCAGCACTTTGAGAGGCCGAGGCGGGCGGATCGCGAGGTCAGGAGATCGAGACCATTCTGGCTAACACGGTGAAACCCCGTATTTACTAAAAATACCAAAAAAAAAAAAAAAAAAAAAAAAAAATGTTAGCCGAGCGTTGTGGCGGGCGCCTGTAGTCCCAGCTACTTAGGAGGCTGAGGCAGGGGAATGGCGTGAACCTGGGATGCGGAGCTTGCAGTGAGCAGGGATCACTCCACTGCACTCCAGCCTGGGCGGCAGAGCGAGACTCAGTTTTAAAGCAACAACAACAACAACAACAAAAAACTGTGCTCCTTCACCTCTAACCAAAAGAACAAAATATGATTTGTATTAATTCATGAAAATAAAGGCCTAAATGTATTAACTGTTCACTATTTCTTTAAACAACTATATTCGGAATTATTTTTTGGATGCTCGAATAATGACACTTTATTACAAGAGTCAAGATAATGTTATAATTTTTCTGTCTCTTTCTCTGTCACATGCACACTTCCCACTCTCTCAGTTACAGGTGCTAAATGTCAAATGTTCTTGAACAGCATATTTCTCTTAACCTTTTTACACCACTTCTCTGAATTAATAATTTCTATTCTCTAGAATATTTTTCCGGATATTCCTGACATTGTTAGAGGATTAAGTCGTCAGAAACATAGAGCCAAATTTATTCTTATCCTTCCAGTAAACAATATGGCCACTATGCTGTTCTGGATATTAAATAGAAAGAGTAGTTGTATAAAAAAGTTAATGAGTTCTTAAAATCTTATGATAAAATCATGACGTTTACTGAAATAGAGTCTGACCTCACTTTGTGTTCGACTACTCACAGATTTCAAGACCCAAAAATTTTAATTTCCCCTTCTGCCCCACATCAGAGCAAGCTGCTAAGAAAATTTAGACGTGTTCCACTGATAGCAAAAGGAAGTTCAAACTATGTAAGCCCAGCAAGTGTGCAAGAATGGTCCCTCCAGCCCTGCCTCCTAATCAGAATCACCACACCCCTCCACCCCCAGCCAGTCTCCTTTCGCATCTCTCCCATGTTACTTTCTGACCTGTTTGAGACCTTGCCTTTCTCCATCCAGAAAGCCTCATTATGTGACTAATAAATATCTTTATTTTTTTGATGTGTGTAACATGATCAGTCATGACATCTGAACTGAATTTTAGGTGGTGGGAGGGTATCTTGTATCAATTACATGATAAAGATGTTTACACAGGCTATTTGGGCTGTTTTGTCCTATAATAGGGAAAGAATGGCTAGGAGAAAGTTCATAAGGCAATGTTAACTCAATAGAGATTCATTTATATAGAATTTCACAATTTCTGAGGAACTGCTAATATTATAATTTGTCTGTATTCCTTTGGTGTAGTATAAAATATTCCTTGCTTTTAATGATATCATTTTTATCATGTGGCTGGAGTCCAGTAAGTAGAAAAAGATGCAATACAAATATTACTGTACAATCATTAAATGCATTATAAACAAGAGCACTGTCTCCTAATGTCTAGAAATCTAGAAAAGTGTATGATTTATAATACACAGTACAGAAGAAGAAAAAGAAGAAGAGGAGGAGGAGGAACAAGAGGAAGGAGAAAGAAAAAAATAACATAAGCAGAATAGAAATTGTGCAATATTAGAAGTACCATAAATGTTATGCTTATTTAGCACATTAAGGACTATCCTATGGATGGAACGGAGGTAAAGGAAGAAGAGTGATGGGGACTGTATCATGGAAGAAGAAGCTTTTGAACTAGGCCTTAAGAAACATTCAGGAATTCTAATAGTGGGGTTAGTAATGGAATAGTAATGGAATTGGGGCTGGAACACAGCATTTTAAATATTTTATATTTAAAGCAATAATAAAGATCTGAGAATTCAAACCTGACAGCATGAAAAAATAAAAATGCGGCTATAAGCAACAACACAAATGAATCTCATGAACATAATTTTGAGGGAAAGTAGAGAGATGTAAAAATTATATACAATGTAATTCCAGTGTGATGTTCAAACAGGCTTTTAGCAGTCTGGATCCTGGTTACCCTGGAGAGAGAGCGTCTGCCTAGTGATTGGCAGGAGTCTTAAAGGGGGCTTCTGGAGTGCTGCTCAGGTTCTGTTTCTTATTCTTGGTGCTGGCTGATTAAAATAAACAGATTCAGATTATGAAAATTGATTGAGATGTACATTATCATTTTTACAGTTTTCTAAATTAATATTCTTGTGCAGACAAAGTTTATTTTCAAAATGAAAGCTATATATCAGTTATGTTTTGCATAAAAAATATAAATGGTGGAATTTGCCTAATGATTGAATTAATATTGGAAAACAGGGAGAGACATATTTGGAACCTGGAATGAGATTGTGATAAGCTGTAAAAAACTGTTCTAAGAAATTTCAATGTGCTAAAATAATGCACAAAAAATCTGAAAAGTGACATATGTACATTTAGTTTTACCAAACTAATCTAAAATTAATGTAGATAATGAGGTATAGGCAGTGAGAAGTAGGCAATGACATGATTAGGCTTTGGAACAGCTGGTCAAACAGACCAGACAACAGTTTATGCAGCAATGCATTAGTGTGAAAGCAGTGAGGATATTCTCAAAAGCCAGTCACTTGATGTATTAAAAATATCTTGCAATTTAATAGGATTAAGCTAAAAAGGAAGTATGATGTAAAGCCACTATACCTTCTACCTAATGATACTATAGAAGCTTATATAAAAAATTTTAGGTTTTAAGAGATGAAATGAAGGACTCTCAGGACTTTTTTAATTCTATTCTTCTCTATATTTTAAGAGATAGAGAAAAATGGAAACTTCCCTTGTTTGGAAAAAGTTCAATTAAATCAATGGCTCAGTGCCTTTTGGGGAAATTCAGCTATTCACTGTATGGTGTTTGGACTCTATTTCAAAGTGGCTCTAAGGTGTTATAAAGAGTGGTAATTAAGTTTATCAAACTGATTTGTATAGGCTTTTGCCTGAAGCTAATGCTATATTTGTTTCAATAAACTCAGTGGTAACAGGCTTAAGCCTTACTTATTTTTCCAAAGAAAAGTCTCTTGACCATAATACAGTCTGTCATGAACAAAGACAAATTCTGCAGCTCTTGTTCTATTCAAAGTATAGAAATGTGCAATTTGAGCCAGAAATACATTGTAATGGGACATTAATTATTCTTCAATTTGGCATTTTTCCTAGACATTAGCACCCAACACAGGAAAGGGTAGCCTTCTTGGTATTGGCAGGAGAGGGTGTAAATAGTCAAATTTGTATGATTGCAAAGCTTGGAAGACTGCTTCATGGCTCTTACAACACACTAAATATTAATAGTTAAGCATACATCTTTAGTTGTCTAAATTATTCCCATGCTATTTTGGGTACAATTTTTTTTATTATTTTGGTCTGCATGCTTTGCCTTTTTTAGCAGATCATTTGCACATGGAAGTCAGATTATACAGTTTTCATGTCAACCTCCACCAATCCCACAGAGCTACCTGCTTGGTATCCACCTTCCTTTTCTCTTCTGTTATAGTGGAATGTGTTCCTTTCCCTATCAGCTGCTTATTTGAGTGTAATGTAGTTTCTCTCTTTCTCTCTTTATAACAACTCTCTTTAATGGGTACTATCTTTTGTAATGCCCCTTATTTTGCCTTTTTTATGGATAAAAGCACTTACATCCAAGTAAACTAATTTACAAATGGGAGAATAAAAAACATAGAAGCAAAAATCCATATGTGTTCAAATTCAAAAGCAACTAGGTACAAACAAAACTGAAATATATAAGAAAAAATAAAAACAACTTGGGCAAAACTAAAAATAAGACCTATAAAATCCTTTAAATGTATATAAAATAAAGCTTTATTATTAATTTCCTTATGGGATTATATGAGTCAGTTGTAAAGATAGAAAATTCCATGGCATTGACATATTTACTATAAGAATAATACTAATAGTAATAAATTAGGTACCTATTGTGAACTGTCTTTTTGCTTCATAAATTATTTATCAGATTATAACTCAAGAAAAGCCCCCAGAATAGGGGCAGAATTTCTCTGGAAAAGTCATAGTGAGCAATTATCAGTGAAAGGCCTTCTCTGTATTTCTGTACCTTTTTCTGTATATGTGCTGAAGATCTATTTCTAGAATAACCCAGATTTCTGGATCATGGCATAGTGAGTGTACCCTGTGTTCTAATAACCAAGCAAAAGTAATCATCAAATGATGGGATCACAGTGCCTCAAAGATGGTATTGTCAGGGGAAAGGTAAATAGTAGTGTTAGGGTGAAAAATGAATGTTAGGGTGAAAAAGTTCCTGGGGATTATCTGAGGATTACCTATTGCCCTTTCCACTGTCTGCATGCCCACCACATGCATGGAATACCTAACATCAGGACAAAAAGATTCTCTTAGTTGTAGTTAATTGTCTTATTAAATTCATTGTTAATATGAAAGGACCAGTGTTATGGAAGACACTCATTCAACTGGCAGACTCCCATCTTCATGGGTTTCGGTTATCCCAGAAAATGAATACATGCCTTAATCCTTCACTCTTTAAATTCTATTAATAAAATTGCCTAACCCGTCTAAAATAACAAATAATATATGTGAATCACTGACAAACATCAGGGAAGGAATATTTGAAATAGGAAGGAAAAGCTCACCAAACAATATTTAGTTTGGTTTTGTTACATGGAGTTGCCTTACTGAAGGTTATAAATGTCTCTTAACACTAAGCTTCACCACTAAAACTCTACGTTCAAAATGAAAAGAAAATTAGGCTGTGCTAATTTTTTTAATACATAGTCTTTGAAATACAAAGGGTCACTCTCACTGTAATATGTGTATTATGTATATAAACATTTGGGAAAATATACAGATATATATGCACACCTATATATATAATACATATATATGTATGCTAAGAGCTAAAATAGCTTTAAGCTATTAAGCTAAATAGCTAAAAGACCATGTATTATTTTTAAACAAATTATCTTTCAATACCTACAGAGTATATTAAATATAAAATATTCAGTTATTTATGAAAATGTGCTGGACAGCAGACTAAATGCTAAGATAACCAATATAAATAGACTATTACTCTTCTAGTGGTCTTGTTGATTAAGTCTGTTTACTCCGGTGAGAAAGAATCACAATATTTCATTGTGTTAACAAATTATAAATTTATTTCTCTCAACAAAGTCTGGTTGTAGCACTCAGTGGGTAACATTCCATGTAGTGTTACAGGATCCTGGCTTCTGCCAAACTTCCGCACTATCAACTTCTAGAGCAGTGTTGTCTGATAGAGTAGGTGTTAGCCACATGTGGCTCTTTAAGTTTAAATTAATTAAAATTAAAAATTAAGTCTCTCTAGTGAACTGGGTATGTTTCAAGTTCTCAATATATGCATGTGGTTACCTCACTGAAAAGTCCAGAATTAACTCTTCTTGAGCCTTTCATTCATATATATGACAAGCTTATCATATACAGAGTAAGGAAAGCACACACACACACACACACACACACACACACACACACACACACAGCAAAAATGGAAAACAATGTAGATTTTAGGATTTAGGATTTAAATGAAGTACTTCGCTTTCTTTCTTATATTTTTTTATTGGTCAGAGGTATGCTCTGGGACCCACACAAATACACGAAAAACTGGAAATATGTTTTTTATTCCAAAGAAGAAAATTAAAACAAAATCCAGTGAACAAATAGCATTGCTTTTACTACAGTCTACATTTGTAGTCAACAAGCAATCAATTTTCTTCTCGATGCATAAAATTTACTCACATGCCTACTCCCCAAAAGAGATATGCCAAAGTCTTACACAGTTTCCGCATATAGCTTGAAGCCTATGCCTGTTTCATGGACAAATTTCAGAGAAACAAACAATTATCACACTGGCCAAATTGGATGAGATTTTTAGGATGTTTTTAAACCTTGAAAACTCTGACTTAATAGTGCCCACAGAGGAAATTATATAACACAATGAAAATGAAATCGATACTCTTCTTGATTAAAAATATGAATTAAGACTTCCACATAACTATTTATTTTTAAAAGCTTACTGTATGTAAGGGGAAGGGCTAATTTACATTTATTAATGTGCTCCTTTTCTTCTCCATACACCTGTATGCTATGCTTACAAAAATATTGTTTAGAGGTAATATATAAACATAAAGAGAACTTGAGGTAGCTTTTTAGCTTAACGAAATGAATTGTTTATAGTGATAATTACACCAATCATCTGTCAACACTAAAGTCTACATTTATTTCTGCTTCTAAACCCCCAAAAATTACATTGTATATTAATTAGCATGTTATGTCTTTGCTTTGTTAAAAAAATGCATTCTATTATTATGAATTAAATGGGAGAAAACAGAATGCTCTTGGGTTAAAAATTCAAAAACAGTGAATATACGATTAATATAAAGGGTGGAATGAAAACATCATATTTTAATTGGAATCCTTATATAAGGGAATATCAAAGAAAAAATTAGGCAATTACTAAGCAACAATGAAAAATGCAAAGACGACTATTCTCAGTTATAGCCCACAGCTGCTCTTGTACTTCCTGGAAAATAAACGGCCTCAATTATAAACTTGGCAGAAAGAATAATGTTTGTGAGTTATAATTAATGTAACTTACATCAGCTGATTTTCTCAGTTTTATGAACAGTAACCTACAGGTGAACAAAATATTCCATGTTTAAGATGTAGTTCATAATTTGGCACTGATTAACATTTAATATACAAAACAATGTTACTTAGTGCATTTGAAATCTGGAAATATTCTTTAGGAAAAAGCAGAAAAGATTAAAAAATTGCATTTTAAATAATTATTACTTTTATTTATTCATGCTACTCTCATAACTTATTTTCACATTGACAGTGTAAAATGATTGTTTGGAAAAATAATTGTTTTATAAAAATGTTCCTTGTTGTCTGGAGTTGGTTATTTTAAAGATTATACCAAATATTAATAACAAAATAAATATTTATTTAAGAATCTACCTTGAGAAAGATTGAAACATAAAATATATTTGTAATTGGAATTCCTATTTAAGCAACATACTTGTGAATTATTGAGTCAAATTTCAATTTCAAAAGTAAGTTAAATACTATACATTCATTTTTCTCCAGTAAGTATTTCAACACTAAAATATCTGTTCACATTCTTGTTGATCAAAATAATCAATAACACTATAAGAATATGGACTCTTTTTGAATAATTATATCAAGTCATAAAACATAAGGAACATTCATAGTTTGGTATTAATAGAATGCTTCATGCAGTTTTGTATCTGTTAAGAAATAATTTGTCCCCAATTCAACATGTAATTTAGAACAATTAATCTTTGAGATATAAAGGAAACAAAAACTAAAAGCCCTCAGTATTCATTTAAAACATGCATTTCTCATACGACAAGCAATATTGTTTTCGTTCTCTCTGCTAAAGAGATCATTTAACACAGTTACTCCGCTCTCTATCATGCTGAATGCTAGGAATACTTTGCTATGGAGTGACAGCATTAGCCTAAATTTGAGCCAGTGCGCATTTGTTTCTTGCTAGCTACCCATCTTCTCATTTTACCTGGTAGGTCAGAAATAAAATAAGGCAAAATGATGAGCATTTTTTAAATTTGAAAGCACTTATATGAAGGCATTTGTGTTGAAATGTTAAGTACTGAATGAAGACTGTGATATACAATGCATGGTAAAAGATCTGGAAGGATATTCACGAAATTTTTCAATGATGATTGCTTCTGGTGAGAAGCAACTTTCTCTAAGTAATTGCAGTGGGCATTTGTTGTTTCGAACTGGATGCCATTTAAATACTCATACTTTGTTGTTGAATCCCAAGTAAAAGTGGAAAGCAGGGCTTCACCCTAACTACATAATTTTAATAGGGGCCAATATTATTTTATTCTCTGTTAGCTAGGGTTAGTGAGATGCTACTGTGTCTTGGTGAATGGCATAAAACCTCAGAAGCCATAGATTTTTCAGCAGATATTAACTGTCTTCCAAAATCTATTTTTCTTCATTTTTAACATTGCAAACGATATCCTCAAGTTTTTAGCGACACATACGGCCAAATAGCAACTCTTAAAGCTCTGTATAACCATGTGACTAAATTCCGTCAAAGAAAATGTGAGCAGAAGTGAGATATGTGACTTCTGTGTAATATCTGCAAAGTGAGATTACACACCTTCCACTGCCATTTTCTGCCAGCCCTACATCTGGAACCAGATGTGACGATGGTGAGCCCTTTTTGACAACATGGATAAAATTTATACCCACAAGATTCATGGAGCAAAGACATGGAAAAACCTGATTCAGTTTCTGAATACATTCAGGAAGCAGAGCAGCCCAGTTGACACACCAGATACTCCTCCAAACTTCCTAAAAATTTGTCCCACCCAGTCCTAGATTCACACCTCTGCATCTTCCACCCTTTCCTTTCCTCCAGATAGTGTCTCCCCAGCATCTGAGAGAACTGTCTGGTAAAGAGAAACCATCTGAAAGGGATAGATGTGAAACAAACTAAGGAGGCAAAATCAGAATTCTCGTTAAGTGAGCAAAAGAAAAAAAATTCACAAGAAAATAATATTTCTGTGATTAGTAGTAGTTGCAAAAATCATCATAGAGTTCAAAAGACAGTTGCAAATTTAAAAAGAAAGTTACCAGACATGAGTTTTTTTGCTTACTTGTTATGTGAGGGATCAGAACTAGTAAAACATATATTAGAAAGAAACAAATGAATAAATTCATTGTCATATATATTTGAAGTTACAATAGAAAGATAAATTAAGGATGGAAATTTAATTAGTGTTGAAATGCTAGAAACTTTAACCATCTTAACAAATTCACATTGATAGTTACATGACAATCCTAAAATGGAACAGTTCTTTGATCATCATCACACTTACACAGTAAGGAGTAATTTTCAAAACTTAAAATATATTTTAAAGTACTTCAGGATAAATTACCTTATACTTGGCTTTCAGCTGTATGTAAGTTAGTAAATTCAATCTCTGTTATCCCAGACAGTAAATTTAACCCTCGATTCCTAATTAAAGTGTGTACTTGAAGTGTTGAGCCTTTTCCTTTAAAGCTTATTCATGTCATATTTGAAAAGTAATTATGATTGAGTCAAGTCTCATGGCTTCCTTGAAATTCTGCTCCCATGTTATAGTAACAGAAGTGTGACTTCAATTTTCTCTTTTGAATTGAGAAATAATTGAGGACATTTTTGAAAAGAAGTCAAGTGCTTGTTTTCTCTGCATAATCCTGCAATTTTGTTTTTTGCGTGTAGCATCATGGAAGATGTGTTTAATGCTGATGAGCAAATTGTGTTTAAGCCAGAAATGTAAGAAGTGTTTGCAGATAAAAGAAATACAGTGAGTTGAAGCAGACAGAACTAATTAATGTGGATCCATTCCAATTGAAAACTGTGGTTTTGACAGTTAAGAAGGGAAATGTATGGTTCATAACTCAAAAACTCAAATATTAGAGGTAAATCAAGATATCAAAATAAGCAGCAACCATAAAGATAGGAATATTTGGATTACATCATCAGTTGAAATTATTATGTAAATTTTATTTAAATTGACATTGGGATCCATTTCATGCTCGAGATATAGATTTAGGCTATTATTATTACTACTTGAATGGAAAAGCTTACATCCTTAAAATATTATAATGGGATAAATTCCAAGTATAATTTTCTTATTGTTAGTATATAATATATATAATATTATTTCTAGAATTACTTTAAACAATAAGTGGATATGATCTCTTAAAAGATGTTTCTACACATCCTTATGCTAGAAATAAAATATAATAAAAGTCAATAAAAATTAAAATTTAGATAGATAAATCATTTAATAATAAATAAGTGTTAGAATATTAAATTCTAAGGTAAATAATATTAATAGATAACAGAGATAAAGATAGCGAGCACCTGGTATGTGTACATGCTTGTTTCCTTTATAAGGGAGGATATAATACTTCATTAATGAGCTTCAATTAGAAAAAGACTTTTAAGTTACAAGACATTAATTTTAAAAATTGATTTATTAAAAAGTTTTTGAATCCTTTATTATTCAGTTGATTTGCATTTCTTCAGACGTAAAAAGCAGTCCGAATGAAATGTAAGTAACAAACCAGTGGCTATAAAAGCTAATTTGAGCTTGAGTTTTTTATCATTATCAGACTGTATAATATTTTTCAATTTAACATACACTTTTTAAGTCATCATATACAAATAGCACAAACAAATTCTTATGTTTCCTTTCTCCAATCTTATGCGCTATCTCATTTATCAAACTTCAATGAGAAAAATAACTCAAAGTAAATAAGCAAAAAGGAAAAAATGGCTGAACTTTACAGTCAACTGGTTGAGCATTTATTTGAATTAAACATTTAAGTGTCGCTAATTAAGTCATTAACCTTTACATTAAAAATTCTACTTCACACTGTGTACTACACTGCAGTTCAGCTGTAGTTCAGGTGTTAGTTAATTAAATCTAAAGCCAAGATATTTGTTTGAAAATCCTCTATTAATTCATTTAGTAGGATGCTAAAAAACCTTCAGAGCAATTTCTAGATATATTTTGCTACTATTTTACTATTAAAAAGTTTTACTCTTAATTATTTAGTAATTTGACTGAAAACACAAAACATCATCTACTAATTAAGATGCACAATTATGGGACTTTCAAATATAAATATAATTGGGATTATAGATCCTTTACATCAATTACACATTTTCATTTCAATTCTATACTCTATTTATGACTTGATGTTCATTTTTAGATTAAATTCAAGAAAATTTAATTAAATTAATGACATTTTACATAAAGACAAATATAATTTAGAATTCTTTTCCTCAGTTACAGTAAACATTCTACACATTATTGCACTTACTATATAATTATGTGATAAATAAAAATGAATCTTGGTTTTATAAATTTAAAAGATATATTGAAATCAGTTTGACTTAGACCACCAAGCATAAAGGTAGACATATATTCTATCTATCTATCTGTCTAGGCTATCTCTTATTTTCCAAATATCTACTTGCTTCTCAGAATAACTTTTCCCAAGATTCCTATTATATAGGCAGCTTTCCACGTGACATTTTTACCCCTCTCAAGCTCTCAATAATGTAATCATTTAGAATCATATGTTTTATTGTTATGTAATTTATACTTTTATAATTTTCATAAAAATGAAACAAAAACTTATTTTAAGGTAGAATGAAAACATTTAAGTTAACCAGATGAATAAATTTTGAAAAGCATAGTTCCCAGCTTAACTAAATTGATGAGAAAACAATCCAGAATAATGATATTTACTCACAGAAATACGTGCAGAAGTCTCTCCTCATAGAACATTATTAATAAGCTATATATAAGCTGCCTACATTGATTATTTTTAGTTAGCATAGAATTTGTGAGGCCTGGTTTTATGGAGGATAAATGTAATCACAGCTATGTATTTCTTTTTGGCATTGTTTTTTAGTAGTGTAAAAATAGGAGGATCCTCGAATCTCAAAAAAGCACATTTTAAATAGTGTTTCTGAATATATTGTTCAAACCTCATAACTTGATGTAGCAAAAACAAACACCTTGGCAGCTATTTCTCATGATGTTGTGTTCCAATGACTTTAAGTTCCAGAAGGCATATGTTATCTACGCATGGTTCTTTCCTTTATCCTTTGAATAATTCATAAAATTTAGTGTAAGATCTAGTTTTGACAAATCAACCCTTTACCTTAGCACAGCTCGTTGAAAAATCACCAGCAAGATAGTTCTTAAGATTCATGGAACACTTTTGGCCAAAAAGGAGACTGAGTGGAAAGATATCAGGATTGAGGATATCAGGATTATCCTGAGGATAAAAGGATTACTTTCTGGGAATCCTTGGTATGCCTTAGCACAATTCTTAAATAACTTTGTGAAGCAATTTGCAAGATGCAAACACAGGCCAGGAAGATTAGGCCAAGGGAAGAAACAGAATGAAAAGCATTTTAAAAATAAACAAAAGTAAGCACAAATTGCTGTTTCCTTGCTGCTCTTAGCATTCCTATTGAAAATACCAGTTATGAAGAGAGAAAATATAATAATCTAAGATAAAGAAAAATATACTTATTTTTATTTCCGTTAATGGGGAACTGTTTATATATTCCTGGTCACCTAAGTAGATATTGTAAGTGAAGACCATACCTGTGGCTAAGAACCATGGCAAGTGACCAAGCAATGCAGTTTTCTACTTCGACCTAGATCTCAGTCCACCATGATTTCCATGAAGAATAGTGGGGCCCAAAGGCATAATGTGGAAGGTATGAAGATTATTGTAGGCTATGGTAATGGTTATTACATAAATTAGAAAATGGGAAATGTCATCTATTGTTTTGCCTCCATTACATGAAGACATCATGTCAATGTATGTTGAATGAGAATAAAAGGCTTTATCTTACCATTATTACATGACGTGTCCAACAAATCTTCCTTTAATCCAGTCTTAATTATGAGGCTAAAGGGGAACTTTTGGGATCACTTGAGCCCTTTCCTTATAGTAAATTATGCAATACAGTAATACATCACTGAGAAATGTGTTTTAGGCAATTTCATAATTGTACAAAAGTCATAGAGTGTACTTGCACAAATCTCGATGTTATACCCTACTACAGACCTAGGCCATATGGTATGGCCTATTGTTCTTAAGCTACAAACTTGTACAGAATGTTAACTGTAGTGAATAATGCAGGCAACTGCAATACAATAGAAAGTGTTTGTATATCTAAACATAGAATAGAGTAAAAATACAGTATTATAATCTTATGGCACCACCATTTGTACACATTTCACTATTGACTGAAACGTCATTATGTGGTAGATGACTATCTGTTATTTTAGGATGCTGAAAGAGATCATTGGCTGGAGTGCAATTCTGATTCCTGCTCACTCCATTTTAGGAACCTCATCTGCCTAGCGTAGGAGGGAGATAGCTCACCATGACTAACACAGGATTGTATGGATTAAATGGGGTGTTTCCTCAAGCACTTCAGCTATAACTATATAAGAAAGTTTGTACAAGAGGCAAAGGATGACCAGCATGATATAATGGACTTAGAAATATAGAAGTTCCATTTCAGTATCGAAGTACAGCTAAGCATAATCGTACTTTCATGAAAATTAAATGGTATTTTAATTTGATTATCCAAAATGTTAACTGAACATGAAATGTCAAAACCAAAACCTAGTTAAATTTTTAGTTTCATTTTAAATAACTAAATATATTATGCACAATATTACATTTTCTAATATTTTTCTACAAATATTTGATAGGAATGTTATATGAGTTTGAAATAATATAGAATGTGTTTCCTGAATTTTGCTTGTGAGTTGAAAATTCACTAAAAATTAGCTACAGCCAAGATGGGGTTTCATGTTTAACCTTGTCTTCCCACATTTGATCCACGTGTGAACCTTTGTGTGTCTTTTATGATGTTCCTTCTCTCAATATAATATTTTTATTTTCTGAGCTCCAGTGAGTATGTCATGCTTCCTCCCTGCCAAAAATTATTAGCTTTTCTTCCCTTTCTGTAGAAGATTATCTTGCCCTTGATAAAATCAAGGCCATAAAATTAAAGAAGGCTACATCTTTAAATTTGCATGGAACAGAGTCACCCACCAACTAGGAACACTCAAATTAAACTATTATTCATTAGAAACACTTTAGTTTGTCATGTAAATGAAAACAAATTTTGACATGGCAACTGTACAAATTATGCTGATATGTTTTTCTTCCACCGTGCATTTGCAAATAGAATTCCTAGAATATGATCTCCTTGAGATTTGGACCAGGATCTGATTATGATTTTCATTTTATGTTCAGTGTCTAGCAAGGCCGTATTCTCTTTTGTTGTTTAGAACAAACATTGTGTCAAATATAAATTCACTGTACATAAACAAACGTATTTGACTCCCATTCTATTCAAATATTTATCTTTTTTTTCAAAATGTAGATTCAATGGATTTTTAAATATATATTATAAGTATAAATTTTCATTGCAAATAAACTTTCACAGTTTGTTTTCTTGAAATGGTCTTAACTCACCTGTGGATTAAGAAGCAATAGAGAAGAATTGGGTGTGAGGGAAAGTTAGGCTATTCTAATCTAAAGAAAACATAAAGATTGGTGCATTGTCAACTATGTTGTCGTAATCACCTGGTTGCTAGCTGGTGGTCACTCCCCTTATTTCTCCCTGTGATCAAATTTTAGTAAGCAATACAAGTCATATGTGAAAAGTCTGAGTGTATGCACTTTGTCATTTCACAATTGTCTGTAATGGTCTTGGCAGTACTTAATATTTTTTCTGAGTACATCAGGGATGCCTACAGATGTTGACCTCCAATATACAGTGATACCTTGATTCCACATTCTTCTTACTTTCACTCCACTGCTGGAAGATGTTGTCATCGACCTTCATATCTTCTATTTCATAATAATTTCATTTTTATTATTATTATAGGGATGATTACAAAGTGAGACATTATGTATCTTTGTCTATCAGTCTATCCTCTGAGCCTACCTACATACTACAGAAAAAAAATAGGTTTTCTGTTACCTCCTTTAGCTTTAATTAACTTGTTTATGGATGCTACCAAGTCTGAGGAAAAGTGTTAGAGAGGCTTACTGCTTTTCAGATCACCTTTTTAATATTTTTATTGAATAACATACACACAGAGAAAACTGCTCACAGCTCACTGATTTTTAACCATCTGAGAATACCTGTGTAAAGACTGTTCACATTCAGAAACATCATCACCACCACCATCACCAGCATGCTTTTTAAGTCATTATCTGACCCCAAATTTTGATAGATTCATCTAAAGGATTGGAAAATGTTTCTTCATTTTCTATTCTCTGGTAGATATAGTAACAGACTCGTAATGGGTTCTTATTTAAATATTTGAAAATGTTCACAAGTAAAGCCATCTAGGCCTCACAGTTTATTTTTAAATAACAGATTATATTTCTTTAATAGGTATCAGAATAGCCCAATTTTATATCCCTTCTATTTTTTGATAAATTGTATTTTTGAAGAATTTGTCCATTATATCTAAAATGAAAAGTGTATGGTAGTAAAGTTGCGCAAATATTTTTCCTTTATATCACTAGAAAGCAGAGTCTATGGTGGCATTTTTTTCCTGGAAACGACAGTTTGTGATTTGATAATTATTTTTTGTTTTTGGTCAACTGTGCAAGGAATTTTGCTCATATTTCTCTATGTTCTCGTGCATATTAATTATAATGTCTTTGACCACTAACTCCAATATATATATAATCTAAAGATCTGATTCTATTTTACAGTTTATTTTTTCCTGCTTATCAGTAGAATAGTTCTGCTTATTTGCATGTCCCCTAGTTATCGGCTGAATATCTTTGCTTGATTGCATGATTTATGTCAGAGTTTTTTAAAAGAACCATAGATGTTCTAGACACTGCTATCATTCATTATAGAAGGACCACAACTTGCTGTGTTAGGCAGATAAGGTAAAGTGGGAGTGTGGTTCACTTGAGAACACTTAGAAAAGCGTTTCCTAATTTCTGAGTTACATATTTGTTAAGGTTCATACTTAATTTCTTTCATTCTGTTTCTGAATATGATACTCTGGAGATTTCAACTGTGAGACTATTGGTCTTTGGATCCTCAGCTCTGAAATACTGATGAAAATTTCTTCCACCCATTAAGAGGTTAACTTGTGTGGGCACACAAATGAGTTTATGTGGGTGAGTGTGTGTAGCGGTGTTTGGAGTGGTTTTTATTGTATTAAATTCGATGAATTTTAACACACACATAGATTCACATGCCCATGATCTCAATCATGCAATAGAAGAACTTTATCACTCCAAAACTTTTTCTTATCTTTTTATAGTCACAAACTCCTCTTGCTCCTTATGATCAATGATCTGTTCTAAATCACTATAGCATTGATTTTTCAGAATGTCATATACATGTGATTATATAGCTTTTAACCAACTGATACTGGCTTATTTCATTCAGCATGATGCTTTGAGATTCACTCAAGTTGTATATATCAGTTTGTTACCTTTAATTATATAACAGCATTCAATTATATATATACACTAAGATGTGTTTTTATATTCACCAGCTGAAGGATATTTGAGTTCTGTCCAGTATTGGTGATTATGAATACAACTATTAGGAATCATCATATGGAGATGCTTGTGTGAACTTATGTTTTTATTCTCTACTATAAACAATTACAAGTGGGACTTCTGATACATATCTAACTTTATTACAACAGCTGCCTAAATTTTCCAGGATGGATTTAATATGTTGCATTATCTCCAGGAACATATGTGAGTTCCAGTGGCTCCATATTCTTAATAGAATTTAATATTGTCAGTGTTAGCCACTGTAATAAGTATATAGTGCTATTTGATTATGGTTTTAATTTACGTGTCTATAATGGTTATAATGTTGAATATTCTTTCATGTGTTTTTTTATTATCTATATATCTTTTGTTGGTAAAGTTTATATTTGAATATTTTGACTACTTTTCATTGGATTGTTTTCTTAAATTTGAGAGATGTGCTTTTTACTTTTATTATTATTTTAAATTGACATATAATTGTATATATTTGTGGGATTATTTCAATGCATATATAGAAGATGAATGATAGAACTAGAGTAACTGGCATGTTCATCACCTCAAATATTTTTCATTTATTTGTGATGGCAAAGTTTGGAATCCATTCTCTTAGCTATTTGAAAATACACAATAAATTATTGTTAATTATAGTCACCCATAGTACTATTGAACACAAGATCATATTTCTCCCATCTAGCTATACTTTTATATCCTTTAGCAAACCTCTGGCTATCCCCTCACCCTCCCTTTCCCCACATCTAGTAACCACTACTCTAATCTCCATTAGTATGAGATCAACTTTTTTAGCTTCCACATATGAATGAGAGCATGTGGTATTTATCTTCCCTTGCCTGGTTTATTTTACATAATATAATGTTCTTCAAGTTCATCCATGTTGCTGTGAATGACAGAATTTTGTTCTTTAAATGGTTAAATGGTATCCCATTGCAGTTATTTACCACATTTTCTTTATCCATTCAGCTGTTGACATACACATAGGTTGATTTCATATCTTGGCTTTTGTGGATAGTGCTGCAATAAACATGGGAGTGCAGATATCTCTTCAACATACTGATTTCCTTTCCTTTGGAAGTCCCAGTAGTGGGATTGCTGAATCATATATTAATATTAGTTTAGTTTTTTGGAAACTCCATACTGTTTCCCAAAATGGGCTGTACTAATTTACATTCCCACCAAAAACATATGAGTTATCCTTTCTATACATTTTTGCCAGTATGTAGATTGCTGGTGTGTGTGTGTGTGTGTGTGTGTGTGTGTGTGTGTGTGTGTGGTGTGTTTCTTTGTAGTCTTTTTGATAATAGCCATTGTAACTGGGATAAAATGATATCTAATTGTCATTATGATTTGCATTTCCATGATGATTAGTGATGTTGAGCATTTCTATATATACCTGTTGGTCATTTGTATATTTTCTTTTGAGAGATATCTATTTAGCTCATTTGCCCATATTTTAATCATATTATTAGTTATTTTGCTGTTGAGTCATTTGTGCTCCTTATGTACTCTGAATGTTAATCTCTTGTTAAATGAAAGTTTTCAAATATTTTCTCCCCTTCTGCAGGTTGTCTCTTCAATTTGTTGTTTCTTTTGCTATGCACAGACTTTTTAGCTTGATATAATCCTATTTTTGCTTTGTTTCCTGTATTTATAAGGTCTTCTCCATAAAATATTTGCACAGACCAATGTCCTGAAACATTTCCCCTGTGTTTTTGTCTAGTAGTGTCATAGTTCAGGTCTTACATTTAAGTATGTAATCCATTTTGAATTGACTTATATATGGTAGGAGATAGGGAAAATCCTATATAAAATCATTTTATATATCAATTTCATTTTTCTACATGTGGATATCCGGTGTTACCAGCACCATTTATTGAAGAGACTGCCTTTCTCCAATGTAGGTTCTTGGCATGGTTGTCAAATTACTTGTCTATAAATACATGGATTTATTTCTAGATTATCTATTCTGTTTACTGACCTATGTATCTGTTTATATGCCAGTAAAATGCTGTTCTGGTTACCTAGCTTTGTAGTATGTTTTGAAGTCAAGTAGTGTGATGTCTCCAACTTTGTTCTTTTTTTCTCAGTATTTCTTTGACTATTCAGCATCTTTTGTGGTTGCATTCAAATTTTAGGATTGATTTTCCTATTTCTGTGAAGAATTGCATTGGTATTTTGATAGAGTTTGCATAGAATCTCTTTGGTAATTTGGTTATTTTCACATTATAAATTGTTCCAATCCATGGACATAACACATATTTTCTTTTTTTGTGTCCTCTCCAACTCATCCTCTTTCATCAGTGTTTTGTGAGCTTTGCTAGCAATCTTTCACCTCAATTAAATTTATTCCTAAGTTGTACGTGCATCTGGGTGTGTGTATGTGTGTGTAAATGCTGTAAATAGGATTGTTTTCTTGATTTCTTTTCCCACTAGTTCATTGTTGGTGTAAGAAATGCTACTGATTTTTGTATGCTTACTTTGTATCCTGGAACTTTACTGAATTTGTTTTTCAGCCCTAACAGTTTTTTGGTGGAATTTTTACATTTTTCTACATATGAGATCTTGTCCTCTACAAATAAGAATAATTTGACTACCTCTTTTTAATTTGAATGCTGTTTATTTCTTTTTCTTACTTAATTGCTCTGGCTAGGATTTCCAGTACTATATTGAATAAATGTGGTAAAAGCAGTCATTGTTGTCTTCTTCTAGATTTTACAGAAAAAGATTTCAACTTTTCCCCGTTCAGCATGATGTTGGCAGTGAGTTTGTCCTATATGACCTTTATTGCACTGTGGTACGTTTCTTCTAAACCTAATTTGTTGAGAGTTTTTATCATGAAGTGATGTTGAATTTTATCAACTACTTTTTCTGCATCCATTGAGATGATTATACGGTTTTTGCCATTTATTCTGTTGGTTTGATATACTATGTTTATTGATTTGGTATGTTAAACCAATTTTGCATTACTGGGATAATTTCCACTTGATCACAATGAATGATCTTTTTAAATATGCTGCTGGATTCAGTTTGCTAGTATTTTGTTGAAGACTTCTGAATCTATATTAATCAGGGATATTGACCTATAGTTTTCTTTTTTTGTTATGTCCTTGTCTGGTTTGGGAATCAGAGTAAAGCTGGCCTCATATAATGAGTCTGGAGGAATTCCCTCCTTTTCCATATTTGGAAGAGCTTGAGAATTTTTTTTTATGTTTAGTATAGTTCTGCAATGAAAGCATTTAATCTTGGGCTTTTCTTTGATGGTAGATTTTTTTTAAATATTCAATATCATAACTTGTAATTGGTCTGTTCTGTTTTTTTTATTTCTTTTTGGTTCAATCTGAATAGGTTATGCTTTCCAGGAATTTACCAGTTTTTTCTCGGTTTCTGAATTTATTGGTGTGTAGTTATCTACAATGGACTCTAATTATGCTTTGTATTTCAGTGGTATCAGTTGTGACATCTCCTTTACCATTTCTGATTTTATTTATTTGGGTATTCTCTCTCTTTTTTATTAGTTTAGGTAATGGATAGTTGATTTTATCTTTCAAAAAAACCAACTTTTTTGTTTTTAAAATAATTTCTATTCATCTAGTCTCAATTTTATTTATTTCTGCTCTGATTTATGTTATTTCTTTCCTTTTTGTGATTTTGAGTTTAGTTTGTTCTTGCTTTTCTAATTCCTTGAGAACATTATTAGGTTGTTTATTTAAAATATTTCTACTTTCTTTATATAGGTGTTTATTGCTATAAACTTTCCTCTTACCACTCCTTTTGCTGTTGCCCATATTTTGGTATGTTATGTTCTTATTTTCCTTTGTTTCAAAATTATTTTAATATTTCATTCTTTTTTTGTAATGGCCCATTGCTTATTCAGGAGCACATAGTTTAATTTTCATGTATTTGTACAATTTTGAGAGTTCTTCATGTTTATTCTATGTGGTCAGAAAGGACACTTGATATAATTTCAGTTCTCTTAAATTTGTTGACACTTATTTTGTGGCCCAAAATGAGGCTTACTCTGGAAACTGTTTCACGCACAGGTTAAAATAATTTTCATTCTGCAGCTGAAGGGTGCAATGTCCTATAAATGTGAATTAGGTCTATTTGGTCTAAAGTGCAGTTTAATCCAATATTGCTTTGTTGATTTTCTGTCTAGGTGATCTATGCAATGCTGAGAATGGGGTGTTGAAGTCCCCAATTATTATTTGATTAACATCTATCTCTCTGTTCAAATCTAAGATTTGTTTTATGTATCTGTTTCCTCTGGTCTAGCATATATATTTATAATTAGTATATCTTTTTTCTGAATTGATTCCTTTATAATTATATAATTACCTTCATTATCTCTTTATAGTTCTTGACTTGAAGTCTATTTTATCTGATATAAGCACAGGCAGTTCTGCGCTCTTGTGGTTTCCACCTACATGAAATATCTTTTTACTTTCTTTTACTTGTAACCTATGTGTGTCTTTATAGGTGAAAAGAGTTTCTTGTAGGCACCATATAGTTGGGTCACTTTTTATATCTATTCATCCAGTCTATATCATATTAAGTGAAGAATGTAATCCATTTACATTTAAGGTTATCATTGATAGACAAGGACCCAACTCCTGTCATTTGGTTGATTTTTTTCTTGTTGTTTTGTTTATCCTTTGTTCCTTATTTTCTCTCTTTTTTGTATCATTGTAGTTTGGTGGTTTTCTGTAGTGCTAAAGTTTGATTCTTTTCTCTTCCTCTTTTATGTATCTGCTCTATCTACTTTTATACCTCAGAATAGTGGTGTACAGCTGTCATTTGGGTTCTTGTCAGGAGGAGGAAACAGCACAGTGATGACTCTACTTTTTAGGCAATGGATGCCTCTGCAGCTCAGACTCCAGTCCAGCTCCAGAGAAGAGAGGTATTAGAGTCTTTTTGCCTGTAGAACAGGGCGTCTCATGTCAACCACTATATTTCCTTGGGAGAGGTTACTACATTAGCTCAGTTCTAAAACATGAAGCTCCTCAGTTTGACCAAGCCACCAGTTACCAAGGGGCAATCTTTCCCTTCACCTCAGGCCTCAGGATCATGACTGTTCTGGGTGGTCCAGGCACCATTTCCATGGAATGTAGGCCAAACCTTCAGCTTAAGTCCTAGGATGTGTTACCTCTTTGAGCAGCCAAAGCTACTCAAAGGTTTTCCTGGGTTTTAGGGCACTACTTCAGCTTAGGCTGAGGAGACATGACTTCCCTAAGTGACTAAGGTACTGTATTTCCAAAAGTCAGGGCATTACTTCAGCTGTAGGCCAAGGTTCTAGGCAAAGAGGATAGCCGGAGTGGCTCCATTTCCTCTTGGTCACACAGAGAAAGGTGTAACAGCTATTCACAACTAGGCTTGGGGATGTCACACAACTGGGATGGTGTGGTTTGGCAACAACTTAGCCTCAGGGATAGAGGGCCATTGCTACTCACCCCTAGAGCAAGACAGTCTCCAGCCATAATTTCTATTCCAAGATGGCATGACACAGTCGTTCTGTGGGCTACAGGTGTTGGGGCTCAGTGTTGGCATTTTCTCTTAGGGGAACACAGCTTTGTAGCCTTTAGGCAGCTCCCACATCTGGGCTTAGTGACTGTGAAGACTGCGAGGAACCTGAATGTGGGGTCTGTTGGTGTCCAAGGAGTTGACAAGGGCCTTAGCTTAAGTCTTTGTCATAGGAAAAAGTTCCTCCTTGCTCCCAGTTGATCCTAGTTGTAAAACGGGTTGGTGGACAGAGCTCTCTTCCATTCTCTATGTGGTTATCCAGAGTTTCTGTGCTTACTAGGGTCTCTGATACATTTCTGTCAAGCTCCAGAACTCTCCTTCAGTTATTTTCATTAAAATGTAGTTTCTTCATTGTTCTGGCTTTCTTTGTGAGGGTGACAAGTGCTAGAGGCTTCCAGTCAGCCATCTTGCTGACATCACTCTGATTTTCTAATATGGAGTTTAAGATTTCATCGTATATATTATATATATGTTCTTTTTCAGATATGAGGTTTCCAAGTATTCTCGCAATTATCGGAAGCTTGCCTTTTCTTTCTTTTAAAGCAGTCTTTTGTATGTCAAGAGACTCATATAAATCATGTTTTCTTTATAAATCATAGACATAATCTCATTTCTAGAAATCTGTGTAAACTGAAGTCACTTTTTTGTTTTCTTTTATAAATTGTTAAAATTTTACACTTTACATTTTAATCTGAAATTCACGTTGTGTTAATTTTTGTATGCATGTAATGTGATCTTATGTTGAATTTGTTTTTCTAAATGTGAAACTCCAATTTTTCCTAAACCATTTGTTGAAATACTCCTCTTTCCCAATTGAATTGCTATAGCTCCATGTTATATAGATAGATAGATAGATAGATAGATAGATAGATAGATAGACTATATTTATATATGTTATATATATTTATATATGTTATATATATTTATATATGTTATATATATAACATGACTATACTTATAAAATTATAAATATATATATATATAAACATGACTACATATATAAAATGACTGTATTTGTGTCAGTCTGTTTCTGGATTTTATATTCTATTCCATTGTTCAATGAACCGATTCCTGAACAAATATACTGTCTTTATTCAGAAACAAAGGAGAAATGCCTCCCTAGCTCAAGCAATTCTTCCATCTCAGCCTTCTAAAATGAAATATCTGGGACTACATGTGTGCACCACCACACCCAGCTAATTTTTGCTTTTTTTTTGGTAGAGATGAAGTTTCACCATGTTGCCCATGCCAGTATCAAATTCCTGGGCTCAAGCAATCTACCCATCTCAGCTTCCCAAAGTGGTAAGAGTACAGGCATGAGCCACTACACCTAGCTCCAACTTCATATATATATATATATATATATATATATATATATATATATATATTCTTTTTGTCACTCATTGTAAAGTTTGAACTTAAAAGTACAATGTTCATTAAGAGTTGTGAAACTGAATATCCTTGTCTTGTTTCCAATCTAAGACAAAAAGTGTTCCATCATTTATCATTAAATATGATGCTAGCTTTAGGTTTTATGTAAGCTAATTTTATCAGGAATTTTCTTTTATCATAAATGGGCACTTCATTTAGTCAAATTTTCACCTACTGATTTGATCATTGTTTGACCATTGTTGTTTCTACTTTAAACATGTAATGTTGTGGGTTACATTGATTATTTTTCAACTATTGAGCCAGCCTTGCAATTGTGTATATTATATGTGTATGTTTGTGATATACTATCTTTTCATATATTACAGAATTCAATTTGTAATATTCTCTTGAAGTTTTTGTATTTTAAGTTCCTAATTATATTGTTCGGTTGTTTTATTTTTTTTAAAAATCAGAGTGATTCTGACCTAATAAAACTAGTTGCAAAAAATTAACTTATTTTTCTTGAAGGAAAAATCATTATTGGTCTAATTAAAATACAGCATTTCTGTTTTCCTCCATCACCTACCTATTTTTTCTAATTTCCCTTCCAACTAAGATTGATTTATTCTGGTCAATGGTGCATGTTGGAAAACCTGAGACAATTTCAAGAGGAAAGAAAAGAATAGTGGCTTCAATTCTTTCTTTCTGCTTGACATGTAGGAGTAAGGGAATGAAGTATGTAACAAACTCAGCATTCTTCAGACACTGAGAATGTAAACAGGAATGAAAAGCCAGTAGCCTGGAGATTAAATGGACTTTCAGAACTCAGTGGCAGAAGAGTGAGAGGGCTGTGAGGGATAAAAGAGTACATACTGGTACAATGTACAACGCTTAGGTGATGGGTGCACCACAATCTCAGAAATCACCACTAAAACATGTATCTGCATAACCAGAAACTACCTGTACCTCAAACACTATTGAAATTGAAAGTAGTATAGAAAGAGATCTGATATCTTGTTAAAGCCCATTAGCCAAAATTCAGCAACAGTATACCTGTAGTCAACAACAGTATAGTTTATTAGCTTGCTGTGATATGAGAAAGGTGCATCGTGAAAAACTTTGTGGGGAGGGTACCTTTGGAGGGAGTTTTTATTTAATTTGGGCTTGGTCCAGGTGATTTTGGAGTGGTATAATATAAATGAAAATTTGTTTTTGGCTGGATGTTTTAAGAAAAATGGGCAATTTGTGTAATTGTTTTAAATTAAGAAGTAGAAAAATGAAAGTAAGGTAAAAAAGTAATGGTCACTCATGTTATTCAGAATAGGGAGATGTTTAATTATTTTTTATTGCAAAATGTTGAGTATCTGTCTCTGCCAATATTCCCTAAAGATTATTTGTGTTTATTTGTGCTTAATAGATATTCACAGCCAGCTGCAATCTACCAGCTGTTAGTGGTCAGTTGTCAGGGTCAATTTTGTTTGTTTGGTTGTTTGGTTGTTTGGTTGTTTTTCCTTTTTCACTTTGTTGGAATTACAGAAGAGCTGATCTAGTCCAGGACCATCTACTTCACTTTTTTTTGTTGTTGCTGTTATTGTTAATTAAAAATAAATGAACCTGGGTTTCAAACCATTATTTCAGTATTCTATAAGTTGCAGCCCAGACACTCCTAACTCACACGTCAGGCTATAGGAGATGTTTTAAAATGGAAGAAAATCTGAGGTATATTCAAAGCCATGAAAATTAGTGATCTAATATACAATGATCATAGAAATTTACTATTGAATGATACCTTAGCTCCTATATTGATATAACATCCCTTTTAAAAAGGATCTTGTAATTTCCCATTTTTTAATTGTACACTGTGAATAGTAACTTCCTTACGAAGAGTACGGTATGGAAGGTAAGACAAAAAAGAGTAACTTTACAAGGAGAAACCTAAAAACACTACTTGGGCAAGGTGATTAAGTTCAACATCACCAATCTTAAATCATATTGATAGTATGTACTCCTAAAAATATGTGATGAAAATAGCATTGATCTCTGTAATCTTCTCATAAAATGATAAAACCATTTTAATCGTGGTTAAAACATCAAAAAATTCCAAAATAAAGACATCTTGCAATGTATCTCATCAGCATTCCTCAAAACTGTAAAAGTCACCAAAAGCAAGGAGAAGCTGAGGAGCCTAAAATGAGCCTAAGGAAACACGAGGGCTTAAGGTATCATAGTATCTGAATAAGAGTCTGGAATGGTAAAATTACTGTAGATAAAAAATACATCAATCAATAAACTAAGTACTCTGCTTAATAATAATGTATTAATATTGATTCATTAATTCTAACAAATGGACCACTCTAATGTAAGAACTTAATAATAGGGGAAACTATATGTAGTGGGGGGGGAAGGAGGTGTGGAGGGAATATATTTACTGTTATTGCATTATATGATCAATTTCTGATTATCTAAAACTTTTATGAAAATAGTCAATTGTACATATATCTTACTGTAGTAATACATAGTTACATATAAATATCACCTATATATATAAAGCCCAGGTATATTTTAGGAGGTAAAAAAAACTGGCCTGGCGCAGTGGCTCACGTCTGTAATCCCAGCACTTTGAGAGGCTGAGGCGGGCGGATCACGAGGTCAGGAGATCGAGACCATCCTGGCTAAAATGGTGAAACCCCATCTCTACTAAAAATACAAAAAATTAGCCGAGCGTGGTGGCAGGTGCCTGTAGTCCCAGCTACTCAGGAGGCTGAGGCAGGAGAATGGCGTGAACCCGGGAGGCAGAGCTTGCAGTGAGCCGAGATTGCACCACTGCACTCCAGCCTGGGCAACAGAGCGAGACTCCGTCTAAAAAAAAATAATAATAATAAATAAAATTAAATTAAAAAATAATAATTTGGAGGAATGTAAATAGCCTAATCCCATTCATTTAGAAAATAAAGGAATTAGAGCTATTTTTTGTTTAATTTTGTTTTTTGAAAGTCTAGAAAAACAAAGCACATATTCACCTGAAATGTGCTTCATCTATCATATGCACAATTTTATTTTCATTATTATTATCTGGAATACATTAACATTTAGAAAGTATTTATACCTATATATAAAATATTATTTTAGGCACACATTGTGGTTGAAATTTGGATTTTTTCATTATGTTTTTAATTTAATTTCTAACATGTTTAATTAACACATAATAATCACACATAATTATGGGGTATATTGTGATATCTCAACACATGTATACATAATATAATGATAAGGTCACAGTAATTATCGTATTCAGCCCTTAAACATTTATCATTTCTCGTGGTGGTAACATTCAAAATCTATCTATCTTCAAATATACACATTGTTACTTGCTATAGTCACTCTCTTGTATAATAAAACATAAAAATTTATTCTTTCTTACTGCAACTTTATATCCACTGACCAACTTCTTCTGGTACCGCACTCTTCCTTCTTCCTTCCAGTCTCTGGTAACCAATAATCTACTCTCTACTTCTATGAAGTCAACTTTTTCATTTTTTAATTTTTTTTCTTCCAACTTTTATCAGGGGTGGTACATGTGAAGGTTTTTACATGCATAAATTGTATGTCACTGGTCTTGGGTGTACAAATGATTCTGTCACCCAGATAGTGAGCATAGGTAGTTTTCAATCCTCACCCTCCTCCCACTCTCCACCTCAAGTTAAGCCCCAGTGTCTGTTGTTTCCCTCTCTGTGTCCATGTGTACTTAATATTTAGATCCCACTTGTAAGCGAGAATAAATGGTATTTCATTTTCTCTTCCAGTGTTAATTTGCTTAAAATAATGCTCTCCAGCTACAATCATGTTGCTACAAAGGACATGATCTTATTTCATTCTTTCTTTTTACAGCTGCATAGCATAGTACTACATGGTGTATATGTACCACATTTTCTTTTTCTAGTCCATGATTGATGCACATCTAGGTTGATTCCATGGCTTAGCTATTGTGGAAAGTGCTGCTGTGAACATACACATGCGTGTGTCTCTAGGTTAGAACAATTTATATTCTTTTTGGTATATACCTAGTAATGGGATTGTTGGGTCAAATGGTAGTTCTGTTTAAAGTTTTTTGAGATATCTCCACACTGCTTTCCACGTGGCTGAACAAATTTACATTCCCACCAGCATGTATAAGAGTTCCCTTTCTCCACAACCTTGCCAACATGTTATTTTTTGGCTTATTAATAGCAGCCATTCTGACAGTGTGAGATGGTATTTATTGTGGTACTGATTTGCATTTATCTAATGATTAATTATTTTTGGCATTTTTTCATATTCTTGTTGGCCACATGTATGCCTTCTTTTATTTTGGAGAGTGAGGGGACAGAGTCTTGCTCTGTTGCCCAGGCTGGAGTGCAGAGGTGTGATCTTGGCTCACTGCAGACTCCACTTCCTGGGATCAAGGGATTCTCCTGCCTCAGCCTCTGAAGTAGCTGGGACTACAGGCATGCACCACCACGCCCAGCTAATTTTTGTATTTTTAGTAGAAACAGCGTTTCCCCATGTTGGCCAGGCTGGTCTTGAAGTCCTGACCTCAAGTGATCTGTCCACCTTGGCTTCCCAAAGTGCTGGGATTATAGTCGTGAACCACCACATCCAGCCTCCAATGTATGTCTTTTGTTGAGAAGTGCCTGTTCATATCCTTTGACCATTTTTAATGTGGTTGTTTGTTTTTTGCTTGTTGATTTATTCACTTACTTATAGATTTTTTATATTAGACCTTTGTTGGATGGACACTTTGCAAATATTTTGTCCCATTCTGTAAATTGTCTGTGTACTCTGTTGATAGTTTATTTTGCTGTGCAGAAGCTCATTCATTAGCTCCCACTTGTCAATTTTTATTTCTGTTGCAATTGCTTTTGGAGTGTTCATCATGACACCTTTGCCAAGGCCTATGTCCAGAATGGTATTTATTGGGCAAAACGTGAATTTTTAAAATATGCTGTACATGATTCTAAGATTTTGCAAAGACATAAGTGAAAATTTTGAACACTATTCGTATTCTTAGTGTACAAAATTCTTCTTAGGTTAATATTTTGGTTTAATGATAACTTATCTTTAAAATATATCATGCAATTTTTAAAATGGTTTTTTCAAGGTAAGGTCATCATACCTTGGATGTTGGATAGTCGTTTTAGGAGAAAAATATATGATTATAGTGCAAATTCTATGAAATTAAAATAATTCAAATGAACACATTTTCTCTAATTGATATTTTTTTCCTGAGATTCATATTCACTTATTGGAAGCTTAGGGTCAAGCATATCTAATCTTGTGTTTCTAGAAAATAAATCTCTTACTGTTTACTTTAGGAATTGTTGGCCTTGCTAATCATTTTGGTCAATTGTTCATCATAACTGACATTTGAAGTCAAGCCTATCTCTGTGATCCTCACATAAGTGGCAATCTATGCCTAATAAATAAAGTCATTCCAGGGCCTTCATATGTTACGAGCTGACCTCAGATCTCTTCCATTAGTTTTCTTCACTACTTTCTTACATGTTCATTATGACCAATATAGTACAGCTCAGTTTTGATAAACAAACCTTGTGCTATTCTGAGTATTTGCAATAGACTGAATATCTATGTCTCACCAAAATTTACATGTTGAAACCTAATCCCCAATATGATGGTATTTGAAAGTGAGGCCCTTGGAAAGTGAACAGGTCATGAGGGTTGAGCTCTTATGATTGGTATTAGCGGTCTTACATGAAGAAGCCAGAGAGCTCCTTCTGTTATGTGAGGAGATAGCAAAAAACAGCTGTAAACTGGAAAGCAACCCTCATGAGACACAGAATCTGCCAACGCCTTATTCTTGGACTTTACCTGCAGAACTGTGAAAAATTTATTTCTGTCATTTATAAATTACCCAGTTAATGATGTTTTGTTACAGCAGCCCACACTGATGAAGATAGCGTTCTAGCTCTATTCTTTGGAAAATTGCAGCTCACCATTTTTGTGTTAAATGTTAAAATTTATTTTGACTTTGTTAATTTTGTGATGATTTTTATTGAATATTATGCTTATTAAAGCCAAGCACTATATTATATTTATGTTTTTTTACACATAACTGCCTGGACACTATATTTTTTGAACAATGGTGCACATGTACAATTTTTTGCTGAATTAACCAAATGATATTAATGTAGTTTTGAAATAAATTAACCAAAAATGTCCTGTTTAATACTATTTTTAGTTATATTCATTGATGATGCTAAGAATGGAACACAGATGAGGAGAGATTCATGGGTAGGCATAGTAAAAGGAAAATAAGACTTACTGGGTTGCTTTACTGTCAGTTTAAGAAAACAGAAACAAAGACATATTCATAGAATGAGTATTGGCCCACTGTAAAAGTAAAATAGCTATTAGCTTGGTTATTGTATAATTAGGAATTATGACTGTCACATTAATTTATTTGAAGACTTTAAAATTCAGGGGTTAATTATTACAAAAAACACTTATTGTCTCATGAAACTTATGGAAAATAAAAATTTAACCAAGCATTAAGACATTATAGAAATTAGGCCGGGCGCGGTGGCTCACGCCTGTAATCCCAGCACTTTGGGAGGCTGAGGCGGGTGGATCACAAGGTCAGGAGATCGAGACCATCCTGGCTAACACGGTGAAACCTCGTCTCTACTAAAAATACAAAAAAATAGCCGGGCGTGGTAGCGGGCGCCTGTAGTCCCAGCTACTCGGGAGGCTGAGGCAGGAGAATGGCGTGAACCTGGGAGGCGGAGCTTGCAGTGAGCCGAGATCGCGCCACTGCACTCCAGCCTGGGCGACAGAGCGAGACTCCGTCTCAAAAAAAAAAAAAAAAAAAGACATTATAGAAATTAGGATGCAAAGATAATCAAGACATATTTCCAGCCAATTTTCTCTGCTCTACTTTTCATGTTAACATTTTACCTTTTTTCATGCTATAAAGCGTTTATAACATGTCATTCCATAAGGGGCAAACAGGCCTTTCAAAAGTCTTGGGTATATATTATTTTTGCTGTTGTTAATTTTAATAATATATTCTATTTAACCCATTATATTTTTCAATAAATAGTCAATGTAAATATCACTTATATTTTAAGTTTGTTTTATTAAGTAACTTTTTATTTTTAAAGGAGTTTTAGATCTACAAAGAAATTGCAAGGACTATACAGATATTCCTTTTACCAAGCTAATCCTAATATTAATATCTTACATTACATTTTATTTGTTGTAATTTATGAATTAATATTGATACATTATTATTAAGTAAAATTCAAAGTTTATACAGATCTTCTTGGCATTTACTTAATGTCTTTTTCATGTTCCAGCACTCCATCCAGGATACCACATTACATTTTGTTGCTTTGTCTTCTTCCACTTCTCTGAGAGGACCACAGAGGTAAAGTACCAATTTCATCATTTCATATCAACAATTAATACTATCAACATAAAATGTCACTGTTGATGTGAATTTTGATTGCCTGGCTGAGGTCACGTTTGTCAGGCTTCTCTATGGTAAATTTACTGTTGCTTTGTCTTTCCATACTCTTCGGAAGGAAGTCATTATGGGCAGCTAACACTTAAGAGGTAAAGAGTTATGCTCCACCTCCTCCAGGGCAGAGAACCTATAGAAATTATTTGGAATTTTTCTACTTTGAGAGATTTCTTTCCCCACCTTTTATTTACAGTTGTGTGAATGTGTAGATATTTACTTTATAATTTGGATTGAAATCCAACGCTATGTTATTTTGTTTCTCAAGCTGCTCTAGATTTGACTCTTGGGTTCCCTTTCAGTTGGCTCCACTGTCCCTTTGACATACTCCTATCATTTAGGGGGTTTAATTTATGAGTGCCTTACTTTATGACACTAAAAGATTCCTAAGTTCATCTTTTTTATTTCCTGCTGCAGCTAGAATTAGCCATTTATTCAAGGTTTCTTGGCTTCCTTTATTGGAGAATAAAATTCGAAATCAAGAAGCGAATGCTAGTTGTGCTACTGGCTCATTGTTCATATCTGTCACAGCATTGTTGAATTCTGTTATTTCTTTTTGGTTATTTCTGAGAGTTTCCATCTCTCTGCTTACATTGCCCATCTGTTCTTCTGTATGGCATCCTGTCTTCTACAATTCTTCTACACTTGAATTGTGCAGTGCCAAAATGACAACTTTTGCAAGTGGAGTAGTCAAAGATGTTTGACTAAGATTTTTGACTGCTGGATTTTAGTTGGAATCTTGCTTGTGGGAAACATTAAATCTGAAAAAGACTTTATCCTAGCCACAGACTGTTAAGTAAGTGGCAAGTGGTCAAAATAAGACTTTTTGCATATTTTAAATGACCCTCACTCTAAGTTCTACATGTTTCTCAGTGCCCTGGATAAATTACTTCAGAGATAGTATCAACCCTCACTATACAAAGTATCAGGAGTATCCCTTTTTATATGCAAATGATAATAAGCCCTCATCAAATTTTAATGGTTGCCACTTTTTTTACTATTTTATATTCTAAGTAAAATATTTAAACACCAATGTAGCCACATAATAAATGTTGTATTGGAATCTAAAATGCATAATGATATATACATTGTTTTTACATATTATAACATCCTCATGGTATTTTTTTTTCCTGGAACAGATTCAATTTACTGAAATTTCTCTTCACATTTAATTTGAAACATGCAACTTGAAATTTTAGTTTTACATATTTGTAGGTGAAATAACATAATAATACTCTAAATAAATTATTTGCAAGTTATTATGACCAAGAATCAGGATACTCAACCATATGAATTTTAGAGATTCTTAACTATTATCATCATTGAGTGAAATTTAACCACTATCTCTTAAGGCATTTTATGTACAGGATTATTAAATTTAGCAAAGTCAGTGTGTCTTACATTCTCATTTAACTAAATGGTATACTCTATTTTAAAATGCTATATTTGACACTCTCAATAATGTATGTGTTCCTTATTTCCAATAAATGGAACATCATTGTTTTAGTTTGTTTGGGCTGCTATAACAACGTGCCTTAGACTGAGTAATTTATAAACAACAGGAATGTATTTCTCACAGTGGTGAAGGTTGGGAAGTCCAAGATCAAAGTACCAGCAGATTTGGTGTCTGGTAAGGGCTTGCTCTCTGCCTTCTTTCTGTGCCTTAACATGGTGAATAGGGGCAAGGAAGGTCCTTTGAGCCTTTTTGATAAAGGCAGTAATCCCATTCATGAAGGTGGAGTTGTAACTGGACCCAGAATAGGCTGCTTGCTGCTCAAAAGCCAACCATGGGAGGCAAGTGTTGCTGGAAAGAAAAGTAAGTTTAATTGAAGAACCAGCAAACCAAGAAGATGGCAACTGGTGTTCTTATGTACCATCTCAAAATTTAAAACTTATCATAAGGTTTTTAAAGGGAAACTTGGCATGGAAGACATGTAGGAGTGGTGCAGGATGCAGTATCTGTGTGTCTTTGTTCTGTTGGCTATCTTGGATAATTGCCCATCCAGAGATCTGGTTGGCATTATCTTAACATTAGCCTGATCGTGGTGGAGTAATTGTTCGCCACTTCCACTAGGGAGGAGGATTCCACAATCAGGGCTCTGTGTCTGGTTTGTATCAAGATCAGCCTCTGGAATTTCTTAAGTAAGAACATAACTAGATAAGCATACTTTGGAGGAAGGGAGTGTCTAGAGAAGAGACGAATGATGGGATAAAAGGGAAACAAAAGAAGAAAAAGAAACTGGGTGATTAAAATAGATTTTTAATACTTACGTTCCCAGTTATAGAGTCCTTATAATTTAATCACGTCTTAAAGGCCCCACCTCTTAATATTATCACATCAAATATTAGGTTAAAACATGAATTTAGGTGTTAACACCAGCATTAAGTCCATAGCAGCTGTATAGTATTTTGTACAGCAACACCTCAAGTGATTAAAACCAACTTATTTGGACAAGTACTGTGCTCAATTATATAATTTCTGTTGTATAATATAGCTCCCCCGATTTAGAGTATTTTTAAATTGTTACATATTATAATATCCATTTATTTTTTGTCTTATTAGGCAAGATATTTCTGCAATGACGATAATATTGTCACTGGACTAAGTCATGAGGATCCAAATATTGATAAGAAATGCTCATTACCCTTGAAGTTTCCAAAGTATATTATGGACAAATACATAATAATATTTAGAATATGGAGACTACTATAAGAACCTGTACATAAAGTTCTCTAGTGTCACCAAGGAGGAGAAAATTAACTCTTCTGGAGCTGCTAAGGGAAGTCGTCATTGTAGTTTTTCCTTGAAAAGTGAACTGAGTTTCATTACTTAGGAATCAGCAAAGACGATTAGAGATGAGATATGTAAAAAATGGAAGGGCAATGAAACTTAAGCGGTGAGGTGTTTTAAGAATAGTGAACAGTTCTGTGAAACTGTGCTAAAAAATAGGTGTTTGAAATACAGGAAGTGTGAAAAGAAATTGAGGCTGTAACGTAGTTGCCCAAGCATTTATCAGTCATCTGTTAAGTAAGAATGCTGAATATTCTGGATATGTTTATTATTATTTATAATGTTTGTTTAAAATATTCTATAATTTTAGTGAAGTACATTCGCTTGAACATAAAATGAAAGATTGATTGTCACATTAAAAAAAAAAGACAAGTCAAACATTTGCACATCTGGGAGCAAGTTACCTTAACTACCATGCAAATAAGCTTAGAAAGTTGAGACAATATCCAGTTACCAATGTGCCAATCAATAATGGAATGATGGTGAAATAGCTTACTCACAGACACATATATATATGTATATATATACACATACGTAATCGTGGAGTATTTATTTCATAGGTGCAATAAGTATACAAACCAAAGATTTGAAAAGGCATTGCTTCAGAAGCAGTAATAGTCTACGTGGAATGGATTGAATATATGTTCAATACAGAGTTAGCAAGATAGTAAAAATTATCATGAGGCCCAAATTAAAGGAAAATCAGGATCCCTAATAGGGTTCATGCATGATAAAATATGTGTTTCTTCAGCTTTTTAAACAAGAGATCTGCATTTTGAAATATACAAAATAATGATTTGCCTCACTCAAAATTACACTGTAGATGCAGCTTAAATTGAATATAATTTACATTAAATCCTAATTTGTTATATTAATTGTCAGGATGATTGCATTGATTACTTCAGGCATTTATATTTGAGCTATAAAAATTATTAGTTAAAATAAAAATTAATTTGCTTAAGCAGTATATATTTTGAGATTTAATATGTATGCTTAAAATATTTTAGGAAGCTTCAGAAATGACACTTTAAAAACAGTGACAAGATGGAAAGATGATTTATTTGTTCCTTTTATGATATGCCACTTTTTCCACACTAATCACTGAAAATATAATTTATATATTGGTTTTAAAAAAATAGAATGAAGGGAATTGTATTCAATAGGCTCATTTTTCTTTGTATTTGAAATAGCTGGTTATGGAAACCTGCGGGTTAGTGTATATGTATGTTTAAGAAATAAATAACAAAGGAAGAGAGATTGAATTACTTAATCAAAGTTAGAGACTAGACAAACTTACAATTGTAAATAAACATTCGCCAATATTTACTATACAAATGCATCTTAGGCATCTTGTTTAGGAATCTGTGTGTGATTTTTTTTTCTCTAGTTATTGAAACAGGCATTCACAAATTACATTTTCTGGATATCATAATTACATTTGTTCCCAATATGATTTTAGAATATATGAATTCATTACTTTCTGCCTCCACTTTTAAAAAATTCATCCATTTAATGAATATTGAACTCATTTCTACTCATAGGCCAGGCACTACTTCGGGCAGTGGAGATAACAACAAGGAACAAAATAGATAAAATACCTTGCTCACTAGGAATTTGTATTTTCGTATAAAGAATTGATACACTTTTTAAAATTAATGATTGCTACTAATTATCATACTACATGTGTAACAGTAAAACAATGTAGAATAAGAAAAATGTTCTATTATTCTAACATAATAACTAGGCCACAAAAAGATCTATTCCAGGACTATGTTTCTGGATTTATTTTGTTGACAGTTAGTTAAAATACACATGATTTAACCTGCTTCTGTACAATATCACAAGAAAGAAATCATGTTAAGGCAAACATGGTAACCTTGCCATGCTCCCAGATAAACACAGCTGCATGAGAGACTCCAAGCAACAAGATATGAAGAGAAGAAACCCCCAGATAATGTACAGAAATGTGGAAAGAAAAATATATATATATATATATATAATTTCATATATATATTAAACCATACATATTTCATATATATTTTAAGCCATTAAGTTTATGTTGAGTGTTTTAGTCAGAAATAGATAGCTGAAAACAGAAATGATACTGGAAGGGTGGTGTCAATATGACAAAAACCTAAGCATGTGGTGTTCACTATGGATTGGACAGCAGATAGAAGTGGGAAAGACTTTAGTGACATTGTGAATGAAGTTTGAAAAATGTAAAGATGTTGTGGTGGGAAAGATAATGAAACTATTAGCTACAGTAATATGAATAATAAAAAGTGTACCTAATGAACTTGGAGTTCTGGCTAAGAAAATCTTCAGGAAGAATGCTGAATGAGATATGAACTAAAGTAGCTATTCTCTCTCAAGAATAACTTAAATAAAACATTTCAAAACCAAAATTTCCTAGGATAGAAAAGTATACATTTCCAAATCCACAGACTCTCTAGCTAGTAAAACATTCTCAATGAGCAAAGATATAAATAGAGAATGCTATCAGTAAATGTGGTCTTTGGGTGAAGATCAAATAAATCCATAAGATCATTTATTTCTACTTTAGAAATACTTTAGCAGTGTTACATAGGCTCTATCAGGTAGAAAAATGAGCTTCCAAGAAACTTAAGCAAATCATTCCAAAGTATCGTGATTAACAACCCAACGAGAGAAGAGAATGACTCAAAAGATCTGTGAGTTAGACAGCTTCTATCTAAGACAGTGGATTATAATTTGATATACAGAAAGTCTTCAACATCATAAAAAGAACTGTATAAGCTTGGACTCCAAAGGACATAGATAAAAATAATGAGGCCATTGGGCCCTTAAATTTCTATGGATAGGCTGAGAGAATTATTTAGACACAAATATAGACAATTATTTATGGAAATAAAAGACTTCTTAAGAGGCATAACCAAGGACCTAGATAGAGGGTAAACCAAGAGCTGAGTAAAACAATGTTTCATTGAACTATGTCCAGCAAGTCCATCTGGTGCCTTCTGAAGGAACACTTCCTGCCCCTGGAGCATGGAAAATTGGTGATGTGCACCAGATTCAATTTCAGAATTGTAATGGCCAGATTACTTCAACATGCCTCCCATTTCTCCTCTTTTTGAATGGTAATGGCTATTGCAGTATTGTGTTGGGTGTGGGGGCAGTTGCAAAAGGACAGATGACTTGGTTTTTAGTTCATAGGACTTTGATTTTTGGAGAAACTGCTTCCGAATTGTTGTGTTGGAGAAACTGCAGACAAGGTGCCTTATCTGCATCATCTTAATTTAGAAGATGGGATCCTGGACTTCAAGTCTGTCAAAGGTTGCAATTGGATGAACATTTTACAAACCTAGAATGAAGGTGGGTGGGTATATTTTGTATGTAGAAAAAAATGAATCATTAAGGCCCTAAGGAATGACTCTAGTAGAAGTTAAATAATGTAACTTCTCCCCTAGAACTACTCTTTCCTGTATTTATACCTTGACCGTGAACATCAATAACTGTGATGGAAGTAGAGGCTTGAAAAACTCTTGCTTACTTCCCAACATTTATAAGAAAATAAAACACATTTGTACATTCTTAAACTACAGTCATGGCAGTTATATTTTATATAGACATACCTAAAATATACATAAGATAAAAAAAGACAAGTTGAAATAGAAAAATACACAACAGAAAAATCATAACCAAAGTAAAGATGAGAATCTATACTAACAGTGAGCAACATAAACAAAACATTGTATTTAGAAAAAGAATGTCTTCATATAATGATAAATTGCTTGTTTCTCCCTAAACATTCTAAATTTATATATGCTTAATAACATATTTTTAATATGCAAAGCAATGATTAAGTAAATTGTGAGAGTAAAAAAATAGGTAAGTTGAAGAAGATTTAAATAACATTTTAATATGTAGGACATTGAATTCTTCAAATCAAGGCATACTAAACACAATAAATTCAATGGTCAATAATATAATAGTCTTTATCACATTTGGAAACTTTTGAAAATTATGCTGCAGACAAGGTTAAAAACATTTACAGAAGTTCTAAAAAATCTTTTGGCAGTGCAATCATCTTAGAACTCAATAGTAAAAAAAAAGCAAAGAAAAAATAATCTGTTAAAGAAATTAAACAAATTGTTAAAGTGAACTAAATATGGCCTGAAAAGGACTCCATACTTCTATATTTGGGTCCTTGTGGATGAACTGCAGCCTAGCTTAATCAGTAGACAAAATTGAAAACCTAGTTTAGAAGTATGTGCCTGTAACAATAGCTAAGTCTTGGCCAATCCCAGAGGCCGTACTTCAACCATTTATATGCTGCTGAGTGTTCAATAAGGCAAACTTCCACCTGTAACCAATTCAGCTATACTGTACCTCACTTTCAATTTCTATATGTCATTTCCCTTTTTTGTTTATAAATCTTCTTCCACCACATGAGTGTGCTGGTGTTTCTGTGAATCTGCTGTGATTCTAGGGGCTGCCAAATTCACGAATCATTCATTGCTCAATTAAAATCCTTTAAATTTAATTAGGCTGAAGTTTTCCCTTTATCAAAATGAAAGAAAAACCTACAGAATTTTTAAGGAAAGAATTAATGTTAATAAAAGCAAAAATTAAATAGGCCTGAGTACATGGTAAGGAAACAATAAACAAAATTATTATATTTTTGCAGATGTTTAAGAGATAATTCAATTAAGAAAATAATATTTTTCAAATATTTTGTATGTTTGCTTATATAGCCCTAACCTGGTCAGTTGCATAGGGAGAAGAGAAGAAATAAATGGTCAAGTAAATAAGAACAAAAAATGAAACAGTATTAGAAAACTGGTCATGTAAAATTTATTCTTCATATAAATAACATTGCTAAACTCATAAACAGTAAGAATGGCCTTGGCATAAAGAAGAGAAAAACTTCATTCTGACATAGAAACAAAAGATTGAATGGGTAAAGACATGACAGATATTTTTAGTTGGAGTTAAAATAAGCTGAGTAGTTATATGGCATCAAATTTGAGCACAATAAAAATGCTAAGAAGTAAAAAGACATAATTGGCATATAAGCTCAAGAAGCATGAAAAAGATGTGAAAAGGTTTTCTGCGGTATATTAGTAAAAGTCAATATAGAATTATTGCTAATTAAAATTAAAAGCTAAAGAATAAAGGGATAGATTTGCTTAGTCGGTGGTAGATATAGGATATAAGATTTTGTAATTATTTTAACACACTATTGGCATTGAATAATCTAAGATCAGGAATATAGCATACAAATGGGAAAAGAAAAATAGCCAAGAGCAGTCTGAGCTATATGAGGTACAGAAAATTCATCAGGCCCAGAAAGACATGAATGTGGGACTTTAGTCAGCCATCTCCCAGCATGCATGACTGGGAGCAATTGTTTAAAGGCAGTTTTTTCCCTGACTAGCTGCCTCACCTACTATCTTCATGTTCCTGGAATTTATGAAACAAAGTACAAGGTATAGCCAATCAATAGCTAATGTTGTTTTAATGGAAATTATTGGTAAACAATTTAGGAACTACCTCTTCTTTTCCTTTAAAAACTTACTTTACCTGTTAATAATTCAAGTGCATATTCAGGACAACTTGAATCTATGCTCCTAAATTGCAGTCCTCAAAGTTGGCCCAAACAAACTCTCTACTGATACTAAGTTTACCTCAGTGTTTTCCTTAACAAATAAACTCTTTGCTTTTGTCTTTCGATGTTTTTTCTGTGCTATATCTGGGCATGAATGTCTGTGATTATGTTATTTTGAGTTAATCAAGCTTCTTAGATATGAAGATAAATATTTTTCAGTAAAATCGGAGTTATTTTACTTATTAATTTTTTCAAAAATGTGTTGTTTCCTTCTTTTTCTCTCTTTCTCTGTTCCATACTCCCATTATGCATATTTTGGACTTTAAAGTATTCCATACTTCTTTGAGGCTCTGTTCAATTTTTTTTTACTTTATTTTCTCTTTTTCAATTGCATTATCTCTATCAATCTATCTTCAAGTCTGCTGATTCTTTCTTGTTCCAGTTGAAATGTAGTGTTGAGCCTTTCTAGTGAATTTGTAATTTCAGTTATTGTACTTTTCATCTACATAATTTGCATTTTTAAAATTATATTGTCTGTCCCGGTATTGATATTCTTTACTTGAAGTGACATCTTCATGCCTTCTTTTACTTCCATAAGACTGGTTTTCTTTAGTTCTTTGAACAAACTTATAATGACTAATTTGAAGGCTTTGTTAAAACTGATATAAGGTCCTTTTCACAGGCAGTTTCAGTTGCCTGATGGAACTTTCTCACCTTTTTGGGTGTCTCATAATTTTTGGTTGAGCACTGGGCACTTAATACAATATATTATAGTAACTCTAGATACTGATCCCCTTTATCCTCTCTGAGGTTTGCTTTGTTTATTGTTTGCTTGATTACTTGTTTGTGACTTGGCTAAACTATTTGTAGATATGGTATTTTAAAGAAGTTTGTCTTGCAGCGTTTTGGGAAGTTTTCCTTAGCGTGTGAATGAAGACTTTATGTAGTTCCATGAAGAGCAGGGCTTGGGAGTGCTCACAGTCACTCTCTTATCAGTGGTTTTACTGGTTGTCTCCTTCCTTAATTGTCTTTTTCCCTAATGTCTGTTCAGTTGTCTGCCTATTTAATATTAGGCTTTTACTAATTACTAGTGGATTGCTGTATCGTTTGAAACAATGCCCTGGGGAATACGTTCCTCAGTAGTCTGATCCAATTACATCTAGGTCCTGGTAGTTTTTGGGTCATTTCTTTAGGGTTGTACTAAACCCAGGAAGACTCTACTTAGCTGTCTCTTTCACTGATTCTTGGTGGTGTACTAGCTGGGCTATGGTTAACCTTGTTGCTCTAAATTAAAGAAAGCAATTGTTTCCAAGAATACCCATATGCTTTAACCTCCTATTCGTCTGATTCAAATAAAGTCACTGTCTTTGGGAAGAGTTTAAAAACTCTCTTTTATGGACTAATTCTCCCCTTGGATAAAAATCTCTAAGTCATTACTCTGGGTTCTGAGTGGAGTGGTACCTCTGGTCTTATAAGGTTTGCTATCTGAATGAGCTAGGGCAAGCAAGGACAATTGTTAATTCAGTACTCTCAGCCTATGTACCTAGAGAACAGTCTCTCTCCTATGGGTAGAGATTTAGCGCAAGAAAGAGCCCAGGACATTTGACAGCACTCACCAGAAATTTAGCCTATTGTGTTTCATGTGGACAGGGTGAGAAATGCTGTTGTTGTCTTGACCCTCCCAGTGAGATACAGTAACCCTTGATTGAGAACTAAGGAGAGAGGGGGAAAGCAAGCCCCATCTTTTTAGCCACACCCACCTGGAGTAAGGCTTCCATTTAGCTGAGCTGGCGGCAGGTGCAAAAGGTGGTGATACGGTTTGGCTCTGTGTCCCCACCCAAATCTCATGTCAAATTGTAGTCCCCAAATATCAGGGGAGGGACCTGGTGGGAGATGAGTGGATCATAGGGGCAGTTTTCCCATGCTGTTCTCATGATAGTGAGTTCTCATGATATCTGACGATTTAAATGTGTGTGGCAGTTTCACCTCACCCCGCCGGGCTCTCTCTCTCTCTCCTGATGCCATGTAAGACATGCCTTGCTTGACCTTTGCCTTCTGCCATGATTGTGAGTTTCCTGAGGCCTTCCAAGCCATATGGAACTGTGAGTCAATTAGACCTCTTTTCTTTATAAATTACTTAGTCTCAGGTAGTTATTTGTAGCAGTGTGGAAATGGACTAATACAGGAGGTAACAGGTCATAGCTCAAATATCACAGATTTTGGCTGTTCTTAGAGAGTTTTAATAGCTTTTCTTAAATAAATATTTCTTCATTTGTTTCAGGCCTTTAGGACAAACTCCAGAGACTTTACATGGTTTTTCAATAGTTGACCCAGTTTTGCTTGTTTTCCTGGAGAGTGGAACTGTGGAACTTGTCAGGCTACTATCTGGAAGTGTGTACTAATACCTTGCTGTACTAGTCTATTCTCACATTGTTATTAAGGAAATACCTGAGGCTGCATAATTTATAAACAAAAGATGTTTATTGACTCATGGTTCCAAAGGCTTCTGTTGTGGCAGAAGCATAGTAACTCTGCCTCTAGGGAGGCCTCAGAAAGCTTACAATCACGGCAGAAGGCAAAGGGAGAGTCAGGCAATTAATATGGCCAGAGTAGGAGGATGAGAGAGAGAGAGAGAGCACAGGGTGGGGTTGGTGGTGGGAAGTGCTACACACTTTTTAATAACCAGATCTCATGAGAACTCGATCACAAGAACAGCACTAGGGAGGTTGTGCTAAACAATTAATGAGAAATCACCCCCATGATCTAATCACTTTCCACCAGTCCCCACCTCTAGCATTGGGAATTACATATCAACATGAAATTTGGGCTGGGACACAGATCCAAACCGTATCATTTGCCATATTGGAAGTCAAACTAAATGCAGTCATACCTCCGTATCCATGAGTTGAGAATCCGTGGATTCAACAAATCACAGATCAAAAATATTCAGAAAAAAAATTCTACAAAGTTCTAAACAGAAAAACAAATTTGCTGTTCACCAAATACTATGTTGAATTCATGCAAATGAAGTGTGTGCATAAACATTGTATTAATTATTATAAGTCGTTTAGAGATGATTTAAAGTACACAGGAGGATGTACATAGGTAATATGCAAACATTATGCCATTTTATGTAAGGGACTTGAGTATCTGTGCATTTTGGTATCTGTGGGGAGTTCTGGAACTAACCTCCCCCAAATATGGAGGCATGACCATAAAGTCTTATTAAAATTGAAGAGCTGGAAGATATTTTGTTTTAACAACAACAAAACACCTCCAAAGTAAATATCTTGGAGTTATAAAATACTAAAATATTGAAAATGTTCTTTTCAGCATCTGCTCAAATATGCCTTTTATTCTATATCCTGTACCTTTACAATGAAAATTATATATAGCTAGCTAGCTAGATAGATAGATAAATCAATAGCACTTGCTTTTTAAGTCTACTGAAAAAAATCAATGTATAGGCTGTAACTTGAACAGGGTTGATGAATTGTCTCTGAATGTAATCAATATAATAAACTCTAACATGACTGAGCTTTCAGAAGTTTTTTTTGTAATGGATTTTAAAAAGTCTTTTTAAAATTTAGTATATTTAGTATTCCAATGAAATCTACAAGTATGTATTAGAGAAACACTAATAGTCTCAATAATTACACATAATTGTGTAACTTTTCATTTTTCGTATTTGTTGATTTATTAATAGCAATAGAACTGAGTTATTTTCCCATTACTACAGTGTGATAAAAACCTATCATACTATATGCTTCAGAAGCCCAGTTAATTTTGAATGGTTAATTTTTTTATATTGATAGATATTATTCTACAACTGAAGAATGAAAACTCTCAGTGGTTTTTACATACTGTTTGTTGAAAAACTAGCTTTTTTACTATGTGCATTTTTGTTCATGCTCTAGAACTCACCCCAAAATAATTTCAATTATATCGAGTCTTTTGTTCTTAAATTATCTCCATGATCACCTTTGTTCATCCATCTGTTGTGACACATTGACTTGTCTGCCTACTGAAATGTAATTGAGTTTATTTGGCTGAATACTGGAATGCCTCTAACAATACATGTACAGTTCATTTATTTCTGTGCTATCACTGTTTTGTGATTGGCAGGTCCAGGACCACATATGCAAAAGTAGTTCAGAATTCTCCCAAGTATTCTACCCAAAATACATAAGAGTAAATCAACTTGTTATTTGACTTACTTTTTTTTTCTATAAGTTTTGGTGATATTCACTGTCAAACTTAAATTTAAATAAATACATACACCCACACAAAGCATAATTTGGTTCTTCCTGTATAAAAACCTTTCGTGTATATTGCGAATGAAAAAAAATTAGCTGTAGGCTATAATGAAGCACTGTGTCTCCATTTAAGAAAAAAAGGGAACTATTTGAACAATTTTCAGTTTTGAACACAAATGATCATAATTATAATATTTCATATACATATAAACATTACATTAAGAAAAATAAGTAACTACAGGTAGGTTTATTATTGGTATTATCAATATTTTTGTAAGTAATAGGTGGACTAGAGCAATAAACAACAATAATGTTTGAACTAGGAATATGTGTTTTCATGCTTATAATTACAATTAAAATGCTGCTTAATAACTGGAAGCCTTTCTATAAGTTCAAGCCTCACATCCTTTGTTAATAAGATGAGGATAATGATGCCATCTTGTTTTATAGATTTTTGATGCAGTACATATTAAATAATGTCTCTAAATATACTACCAACAATTATAGAAATTTAGATATTAGCATATAAAATTTATATATTATAATTATCTTTGTTATGACTACAAAATAATTTAGTAGCCACGGCATTATGTAATATAATGTGCCTAGAAAGACTCGTGTCAAGTATATGCAGTGTGCATGGTTGATATTTAATGAAGATTAACTGTGTTTTAAAACCAGCAGTATTGTGTTTTAAAAGCAGCAAGTGAACAAGTAAGCTTTCATATGCAAATGTTTAATTAAAATGGTAATTTAGAGTCAGAAAGAAATCCTAGAAGATTCATCTATCTGACTGTTTAGAACAATGAGACTCAAGGATATAACAAGCACTTGCTTAATGTCATGTAGTCAGTGAAGGGCAGAAATGACATTAGGATCAAGGTCTTCAAATTTTCTAGTCAAATTCTCTCTCAAATTGTGTTATTTTATGCAAATATTGATTAGTTCATGACACAATTACTCTTGGTTGGTTACATTTCCATGTTCTATAATTACAAATTATTCTTCAATAAAATTTTAGTCCTACCTATAATGTATTCTCTCGGAAATTCTCAGTAACAAGTTCCATTGAAAAAAAAATGTATTTACCACACTTTATACACCTTACGATTGCAGGCATTTGAAATTGAACCAATTATACAAATTTTAAACAGAAATTCTGTCTATGTGTAGCTTTAGCTAGGGAATCAGTTCCTTGATTGTTGGAAACAAGACAAAGATTGGGTTAATATTAGAGATGGAAATGTTCATTGGAAACAGTCAGTTCAGCCTAACCATGAGTGTTCTAAGTTTGCCACAAATATTAATATACTCGTTCCACTTTGGATGTTGGTGTAAAGAAGACAGGAAAAGGATACTATGCAAAGGAAGGCAAAAAAAGCTGTATTATTCTGAGTCAGAGAAAAATAACCTTTTTTATTATTATACTTTAAGTTCTGGAATACATGTGCAGAGTGTGCAGGTTTGTTACATAGGTATACACGTGCCATGGGGGTTTGCTGCACCCATCAACCTGTCATCTACATTATGTGTTTCTCCTAATGCTATACCTCCTCTAGCCCCCTAACCCCCCGACAGGCCCTGGTGTATGATATTCCCTTCCCTGTGTCCATATGTTCTTATTGTTCAACTCCCACTTATGAGTGGTTTTCTGTTCCTGTGTTAGTTTGCTGAGAATGATGGTTTCCAGCTTCATCCTTGGCCCTGCAAAGTACATGAACTCATCCTTTTTTATGGCTGCATAGTATTCCCTGGTGTATATGTGCCACATTTTCTTTATCCAGTCTATCACTGATGGGCATTTGGGTTGGTTCCAAGTCTTTGCTATTGTGAATAACGCTGCAATAAACATATGTGTACATGTGTCTTTATAGTAGAATGATTTATAATCCTTTGAGTATATATCCAGTAATGGGATTGCTGGGTCAAATGGTATTTCTGGGTCTAGATCGTTGAAGATTTGCCACACTGTTTACCACAATGGTTGAACTAATTTACACTCTCACCAACAGTGTAAAATGTTCCTATTTCTCTACATCCTCTCCCGCATCTGTTGTTTCCTGACTTTTTAATAATCGCCATTCTAACTGGTGTGAGATCATTTTTAAGCAGAAAGAACAATATATACCTAACAGTAGGCAACAAATGAAGCTATTTGGATATTAATGAACTCATTCTTCAGATGACAAATGTAATGAATTACGCTATAATTCTGTTTAATTTTCTATTTTGTAAGTTTTGTCAATCAGAAATCTATTTCCTGAACAAAATGCTAAGTTCTTTTTTTGTGTGTGTGTGTTTTAATAAAAAGTTTATTAAAATATGATGCATAGTGGAATTGATTTTCTTATTGTATTTAGCAATCAAGGCCAGAAGGACTGTTTACTTAGGTTTTATATATAAGAGTATCATTATTGTTGAGAGAGTATTTACATTTAAATAAATTGATTCTGAACCCAGTGCTCTCTTTAACCCAGTATACAGTACTTGCAAACAAAGATATCTATTAAACTATGAAGAAGTATTTAAAAATACCTATTAAGTTAAATTTTATAAACTAGATTATCCAAACGAAGTACTCAAATGCGGCAAGTAGGTAACAATAGTGACGTAAAATAATGCTCTTCTTTTTTTTTATATATTATTACAACAATTTATTGAGGCATATGCATTGTTCAGCTTGCTTTTTTGCTCGTTGTTTTTGTGAGATCTATTTTCTAATTTCAGCAACTTTATTTTATTCTTATTATGTGAAAAACTCTTTCAAGAACAAAAAACCAAACACCGCATATTCTCACTCATAGGTGGGAATTGAACAATGAGATCACAAGGACACAGGAAGGGGAATATCACACTCTGGGGACTGTGGTGGGGAGGGGGGAGGGGGGAGGGATAGCATTGGGAGATATCCCTAATGCTAGATGAAGAGTTAGTGGGTGCAGCGCACCAGCATGGCACATGTATACATATGTAACTAACCTGCACAATGTGCACATGTACCCTAAAACTTAAAGTATAATTTAAAAAAAAATGCTAAGTTCTTAACAGTAAATGAAAAACTGCCTCTTGACAGTTTCAAATCAGAACTTTCAGAATCATCAAGTCACACAGTATTAAAGTATGCTACCAGCCGACAGACAAAATAGAACCACTGTGGCTAACTGAGGTGCTCAAAGTTAAAATAGAGTCAGGTGGCCATGACTGGGTGTGGGAACTGTCACACACTCTGTTCCTGGAAAGACATTGCAAAAGTGTCATAGGATTTCCCTTTCTATAATCAAGCCAAACCAGTTCCTCTTGTTAGTGCCAAGATGAACCGCAGATTTAAACTGCCCCCACCCCATGGCTATTTGAAATAAACATCTAAAAGACATTTTTGTTTTGGGGCTTGAAAACAATCAGAGCCTGACTATTTTGACCAATCAGAACTGAACAACCTTGAATCCTTCATTTGCATCAATGGATCTGATTGAGAACTGAGGTGAGAACTTCCCCTATTTAAGCCAGACCCTCCTCTTGTTCTTTAGAGAACACACTTTAACTTGTACTGAAGGGTGTGCCTCTCCAACCTGCAGATTGACGTTTTAGAAAATAAAATTCTCCCTTTTCCTCCTCAGATTTCATGGTCTTTTGAATAGGCAGTTGCATAGCCAATAACAACGCATGAAACAATCCCAATCCCTTATGTAATAACAGCTGATCCTTGAGCAATGAAGGGGTTCAGTTAAAAAAATATATATATATTTATATTATATTTTGGAGAATCATAAGTATGTATATATATATTTATATATATAAATACACATATATATTTATATATATAAATACACATATATTTATATATAAATACATATATATTTATATATACATATATATTTATATATAAATACATATATATTTATATATACATATATATGTATTTATATATGTATTTATATATAAATACATATATGTATTTATATATGTATTTATATATAAATACATATATGTATTTATATATAGAAATATATATATTTCTATAGATAAATACATATATGTATGTATATATAAATACATATATATTTATATATATAGATACATATATATATTTATATATATAGATACATATATATATATACACAATTGTGATTCTCCAAAAACTTAACTACTAATAGCCCACTGCTGACTGGAAGTCTCAGTGGTAACATAAACAGTTGATTAACACATTTTGTATGTTACATGTATTGCATAATGCATTCTTACCATAAAGTAAGTGAGAGAAAAGAAGATGTTATTAAGAAAATATTAATGAAGAGAAAAAAAAAAATATATATATATATACTAGTCATTAAGTGGAAGTGATCATTACAAATGTCTTCATCCTCAATGTCTTCACATTCAGTAGGTTGAGGAGGAGGAGGAAGAGGAGGTTTCGCTGCTTCAGAGGTGGCAGAGGTAAAAACAAAATCCACATATGTCAACCTTCACAGTTTAAACTTCTAAGTTGTTCAAGTGTCAACTGCTCAAAGAGTTGGTGAAGATGCCAGGAAACCAGAACCCTCAACCACCAATTAATCTAGATGTGATTCATGATGTTTTATCATGAGAGGGTTCAGTGGTGTTTACAACCTTCCCAGTTTCAAAAAGAAACTCTCACCAATCCCCAATTGCTTCCTAATCTTTATTAATACTTGGTCAATTCCTGAATGAAACTCAAGCTAAGGTACTAAGGTACAACTTACAACTTAATATCTGGCATAGAGTACTTCATTATAATTTTTTTCTTCGGCGCTAAGACTGGCCTGCTTTTATCAGCTTTTGCTGGCCAATAGTTTTTGCTAACTCTACCATTTAAATATCAGTTTTACCACTTATTAACATTTTAAACTTAAGCTAGTCACAATGTCATTTAACCTTAGTTTCTCGTCTGTAACAGAGTGGTAATAGATCCTGAAAACAGAAGTTTGTGTTTTGAGAGTGAATCATAAAGGATTCATAGATGTGTATCTTAGAATGTCAAATGTTTTCCTTGCAAAGTGTTTTGTGTAGTATGTAGTCAAAAAATACTATGCTATGCTTTTAAGTGAAGGAAGTGATAAGAACAATTGTAATACACTAAATGTAATGCTAGATACATATCTCATGTAATTAATTTAATTTAATTAACTAATGTACTCTGTGTGCATAGTTTACAGACAATGCTAATTGTCACAGAAAAAGTAAAAATTGACTTGAATGCATGAGGAATTCTCACCACTATTGCTGCTGTGAAACTGATATAATGCCAGTCTTTGTGAAGAAAGCAGAGAGGGCCCACTTATTTCTCACCTCTTCCTTTCCAAATTTTTATATTACCAGTTTATTGGAGTTTGAAAGTGTTTTCTGGGGTATATATGTTACTAGTATCTACTATAACCAAAAATGCCAATCTGAGAATTCTATGCATGGAAATAAAGAAAGAGAGAAGAGTGAGAGAGAGAATCACTGTCCCCATTGAAAATGTGGATTTATGAGAAACAAATCATATTTATTTTAACTGGTATTTTAATGGTTAAAATGGAAGAAGAAGATGCAATTTAGATAACTGTAGAAGTTAACTGCTCTTTCATCAGAGAGTTTAGATACTTTAAAACCTGAATATTTTTAAAATATTAATTTTACCAATAAAGATATATGTTTACATAATTAATAAATGGTGAAACCAGCTAGAGATATTAGTAAAGATTTTTTTAAAAAACCTTTACATGTGTGAATTATTAGTTCTACTGTAATAAGATCAAATAAAAATATTATTAATAATTTTGGCTCAAACCCATTCTGGCTTCCATGGTAAATCTCCAGAATCTAGTGGCATTAGATTACATTTTACACATGATTTACCACAGAGAATAAAGGCAGGACTGTTATAATTTTGTCTTTATAGCTACTCTCTTTGTGCCCAGTACCCAGTGTGTCACTAGAGTATATGTTTAATCAACCCTTTTCCAAATCTGCACTCTTTTAACATATGCGCTTCCAGAAAAAGAAAAAAAATCCAAAACCATAAAGAACTAGCTTTAAACAGGTGATTATATTAGGAGTAAAATAATTAACCTGGTTTTGTGATCAGTGGAAGAAAGTACATGCAGTGTTCACAGAAGGATGCTGTAGATTTCTGTAGATGCAGAAGTCCTATCAAATTGGTATCATTCTTTCTCAGCTTTTAAAAGTCTTTTCGAGGTAAGAAATAAATCGAGTTCGGATCATCCTGTCAGAGCACTGTTTCAAAAAATCAACAAACGTTGCATTTTCAGCTCTGCCACTGACTCTGAAGCTTGTTATAGCAGCCTACTTTACCCAGTTCTGTCATTTAAATGTTGTCATTAGTTTGTGATAGATGGAGAGGAGTTTTCAAACTGTGTTCAGTTTCCTTTCAGTTCTTCTCTCACTCAGAATAATTTTCTATTTACTCCAGATCAGCATATCCAAGCCTTTTAAACATATATTTAGTTTATTATATATATAAGGAATTAAATAATTGTAATTTTCCTCTTCTCCCATGACCATTTAGTGTTGCTGTCTTTACAATTTAAACAAAAGCCAATGCCATTGCTATAAATACAATGGTAGCCTGGATGCAATTCTGTAGAATTGATTCAAACATACAATTACACTTACATGTGTTATGAGGCACAATCCAACATATAATTATAACTCATGAAAGCATGTAGTTTCAGTACAGGTTTTCTGCTCCATTTCTAAACTAGAAATTGATTGTCAAGAATCAAGACTTTGTATTGAGCAAAATAAGAAGAAAATAACTGAAAAGTAGGCTTTAGTTTCATATTTTATTTCATTTTGTATTAAAACATATTTTTTTTCTTAAGAAATGGGGGCTCACTATATTGCCCATGCTGGAGTTCAGTGGGATTCACAGGCACAGTCATGGCACACTGTAGCCTCAAACTTTTGGCCTCAAGCAATCCTTTGCTTTAGCCTACTACATAGCGGGGAGTACAGGTATATACCACTGCACCTGACTTTTATATGTTTTCTTATACTGACCTTCTAGGAGAGTATTTTATAGCATAAAAAATTAAAATATCAGGGTCAATGATACTTGATGTTCTTGTTTTACTTTTACTAACAATAATGTTAGCTATAGTCAATTATTGTAGTAGAAGTCAATTACAGTACAATTTATGAATCCTAGTTATTCATTTTACTATATACAGACAATTTACAATAATGCAGCATGCATATTTTTAACAAAATAGTATGATGCAAATATGTACATGACAAATATCAAAACCTATGAAGAAACAGGTTTGAGGCAGACCGAGTAAAATCCTAAGAATCGTTGGAAGAAGAACATTAAATAATGTCTTAATTATCCTGATAATAGTAATAAAAATACCAGTGCAGCTAAAAGAACATCCTAAACTCCTAATAAGTAACAAAATATATTAGAATTAATGAAACAACTTACCTTGACAAAAAAAGGTGAAAACAGCTTGTTCAAATACTGTATACAGAAGGGATGGCATTATTGAGTTATAAAAACATGGGCAAAATATATAAATATCGGGTGGAACAGTGCGATCAGAACTTTCTGAGCAGAACATGTGGCCAAACTAAGACAAAGAGAAAGGGAAGACCATGGGGTTGAACAGGCATTATGCACAGTACTGAGTTGGCTAAGGCCAGCCATTTAGTGCTCTTTGTCTTTAACTGATTTACTTGGGAGCAGAAACCATTAAGTGTATTGGAAAAATGCCATATGGATTAACAAATTTCAACTTATGATAACTTCATTTCCCTTTTACCAGTCACTTATGACTTAATTTGAATTACAGAAATATTCACTGAAACAAAATTAACTATTGATTAAATTATTGTTATTTGGATAAAATAAATTGTATTGTTTACCCCCTAAAACACTTGCTTTAGTATCTGTATCTTTATATTGTATATACATATAAGTAATGATTTTTGGCTAAATATATTTTAAATCCACATAAAAATTTTTTTCAATGATTGTCTTTTCTGTTGTTAGAAATATTTCCATGTTCATGTAAAGCCAAAAGGATTTAAGTAGGAATTATGATAAAATAAAAATAACTAGCACATTTTATGAAACTTTTTATTCCTGTTTCTACTTTTGGAGGTTTAAATTTCAGATATTTTTAGTTTTCTATTTTGCTTTTGTTCTAAGTTTGTGTTTTTCCCAGACTTATATCTGAAAATTCCCCCTTGGACCCAAATCCAAATTCTGTTAAAAACTAGATTAGGCCCTGTCTTTGGTGGACTTTTGTTCCTCTTTTGCCCTTTATAACTTTTTTCTTTCTGATCTTCTCTTGGACTTACAGTAAGCCCCCATTCTCAAAGCTCTTGCTTACACACAGCCTTATATAATGGTCATTTCTAATTTGGGGCATATTCAGCATTTTGAATAGTCATTTGTGAAGACAGACTGCCTCGAGATTCTTAACATGACTTGTGGTTTTGAAAAGGCCACTCAAAATGTTCACTTTTCCTTATGCTCTACCAGATTTTTTTAAAGTTCTTTGAAAAGTTTACCGGTATCCAGGGAGCAAAGAAATAGCTTTGGTTACCTTTTAAAGAGTTATCAGCTAAGATTACAGTGTTCCTGCTCATCAATTTGCTTTTCCACACTGATCTCTGACTTGAAATTTTCAGGCTGTCTTGAAGGTCAAGTAATAAAATAGCACTATTCATTATAGGGAACATCACTCTTGCCCTTTCGTTGGGAGGACCCTGCTGTTCCATAGGTGTGACAGCAAAAGGAGGGGCAGGAAGGCTCTATCTGCTTCTGACCTTTGTAAGCTCCACTTCAGTAGTAGCAAGGATTAATGTAGAGACATGTCTCTCGTTTTTTCAAAAACATCTTGTTAAAATTTTGCAACTCAAAAAGGTGTCCAAATGTTCCATCTATTTAAAGAAGCTAAATTTTAACATACAAAAGACAGATTATACACTTTTATAGGCCAGGATTGTTAGTAATTTAACAACACTCTTCTCTCATGGGAACATCAGGCTTAATATTTAACATGCCCTTTTATACCCTGTTTTCAAGATAACTCAAACATCTGCTTTATGACAGGACTTCAATCAGCATGGAGTCAAGTGTAACTATCCGCTATTTCTTTTTATAGAAAAGATTAATTGTGTTTTACAATTTTTGAGTGACAATTATTCTGATGGATTCCTTTCACAATTCTGTCCTCTCCAGGCTCAGCAGGGTGATAACTGATGTTCTTCCTACAACATCAAAATATGTTCTATAAGAACCTGACCTGAACCAGTATATAAGCAAGAGCCTAAACTGGCATACGAGCAAGAAATGAAATTTTAATTTATGTGAAACTTTATATATTTTGACTGTCCTTTTTATCATAATAACCTACTCTGGTTAATTCACTTTCATAATTTGGGTTAGCACAACTCGGAAAATAGAAGCATTTTTCATTTAAATATGGAATTTAACTAAAGTTTTTATGATTTTAAAATTAAATTCTAACAACTAAAAGCTCACTTTTTCAAGATCAATTTTGATAATTCCATAACATAAAAACTGTACTAATAATTATTCCATTAATATGCAAGCAGCATTAATTTGCATGAGCAATTTGCTGCAATATGCATCATAAAAGAATGCAATCTATCAGCTTAACCTTCAAATTTCATTTTTTAAAATTCACTTCATACCTACTCAATTTTTTCCAAAAGTTTTGCCTTATTATTTTATTCTTTTATTGCAATTTTATCTCTTTGGATTCAGAAACAACATTTAGTCAGGTAATCCTTTTCAAATACAGACTTTCATCTGGTTTCTAGCTTATTTCTGCATTTCCCTCTGGTCACTATTCTTTGGGCAACTGATGTCTTAGATGTACGTAACAATATCTTGAGCATAAGTGGTTCAGAAGTCGCAGTACGATCGTTCTTTATAATCTTCCCAAAAGAAAACTGTAGACATTCTTCAAGATTAGAGATCCTAAAATCCTGTCTCTTGATTTGCTCAATCCCTTTTGTGAAATTCCTGGGCACTAAAACTAAGATCAAAGCCATTGTCAAGCATTATGTATTTTGAAAAAGGATTCTTTTTCTCAAATGTAACTATCTGAAAAATCATAGTGATATCCAAAATTGTATAACTCTTAAAGAAATCTGAGACTTAACTTTCATTTTTTTCAAGAAAAATGTAAAAACATTATTGCAACTGAGATTCACTGATGAATTTATAATTCATTTAATGACTCATTTATTTTTAATTAAAGTTCATTATTCTGCCAAGAAGTAAAATTAACAAAAAATATAGCAGAGAATTCCAAATCTGCAAATTAAAGAAAGTCAGAAATAATTCTTTCTTAATATAATATTTATAAAATCATCTGGCCTATAGTATTAAGGAAAACTCTATAGCAGACAAAACAAATTGAACAGACTCATCTATATTATTTTAGTGGATTCCCATATTATTTTGGTGGAAAACATGCCTAGATTTGGTATTAATCCACACTTGGTTTAAATACGAAAAAGGGAAGGATTGGTAGGAATCCTTCCACCTAGTGGAAGCTAAGTGGGAAGGAAAAAATAGGAAGCCACTGTTAGTTGAAGAAACTATGAATTGTGAGTATTTGTAGGTATAAGTATAAATTAAGGAAATGACAATGTTTGATTCTATTTCCATATGAACTAATTTTTGCCAGTCTCTCAGTCATAAGAGATGGAAGAATTATAGTGCACCCTGATGAATGTTACATAACAAATAAACATACAGAAATAAAAATGTAAACTAAATAAATTAGAGGAAGTATGTGAAAGATAGAAATCTATAGTGAATAAAAATAAAAACAGACTATAGAAAGAATAAGAAAATGATGATCAAAGTTAAATTACCTAATAATGTGTGTTAGACTAGAAAACATTGGGAGAAAGTACAACTACATCCTTTCCATAGTGATGAAATCAACATAAGATGGGACAATTCTTGACTAACAAAGCTTATTTTCTTGTTTCTACATATCTGAGAGAACATATATTTTTAAGTTGCAGCAGAAAGTTTTTCTTTTCATTTTCTTCTCTTGGAAATCACTGAAAAACAAATAGAAAATAAGGATCAAAATAAAAATGGCAACTTCAAAGGACAAGAGAAACGTAAAACTCTGAAGTGCAAAATGGAGGCAGGGGGTATTTCTAAATGTTTAGAAGGTTGAATAATGAGTGCAGAAATATAAAGCTCAGCATACCCATTGCGAGGAATCTTATAAAAGCATACGTAGTACACTTTATCAAGTAAGTAGTACACCCTGAAGTAGGAAGCAACAGTCGTATCTTCAACAATGAAAATTAAGGCAAAGACTGTAAGATCTTGCTGATTTGACAGTTTGGCAGATAGTGATAAATGAACACACGGACTGCCCATATATCTAGAGAGGAACATAGTTTTGTGGCTAGGAGGAGAAGAGATACCACCATTGTGAACAACCCTATGGTGCTAATCTTGACTGGCTGGGGTGATCTCATTGACATGCAAATAATCCTAAAACATGAGGGAAATTGTGGCAACCAAGTACCTGAGCCTAGATTATCTTACAGGAAGAGTTACTTGGTGCAAAGAAGAGAAATAATTCAAAACAAACAATAATAGACTAATACAAAATAAATATAATAAAATAGGAAAGAAATGGAAGAAGAAGGAGAAACAACCAAAGGAAGAATACTAACCACAAAAATGTTGCTGTAGATCTGCTAAAAGTCAGCACGAAAATATCATACTTAATTGTAAAGTTATTGAGGCAGTTTTATTAATAACAGAGCATTAAATATGACTTCATAGGGAAGACATGGTGAGAAGAAAAGAAAACATGAGCTGTTCAGAGAGAAAATAATTGTAATAAGAAGTAAAAAATCTCACAGATATAAAGGCTAAATGAGAAGCAGCAGAAATAGTATAGACATCTCCAGAATCACAGTAGGTAAAACAAAGGACAAGACTTAAAAATTGAGCAAAATAGAGTGAAAATTTTAAAAAAAAATTTAACAAGATATCAAAGAAAATTCAAATAAGCATTTTTTTCCAAACAAGATTTAATAAACACATAACTATTATCTCCTCATTGGTATGATCTAAATAGTGGAACAAAGAAAAAATATTTAGAGATTCAATTAAAAAAATAAAACTTTTCGGATATAAAGGACCACTTGAATTTACTTCTTTAAAGGGAATATTATATCCCAGGAGAAGCTGACCTAAAATTGTCTACTAGAAAATAAACTCTGTAAGTTAGCTGATTGTCAAATTTCATATATATAAATGCTTTGAGTAGCCAGAAAAAAAAGATTTAATTCTTCTATAAGGTGAAAAAATAGGCCAACCTTCAACTTCTCCACAGCAATACTCAGTGTTATAATGATAGCGAAAAACTACATAGACAATCTTCAAGGAAGGAAAGCGTGACCTAAGACAGTTACAGCTAGCTAAACTACCACTCAGATATGAACGCAATAGGGACAAAGGAGTCATGTTTTGAGCTTAGCAGAAACCAGCCTTCCTAGTAATTTCATTTGAACTGTTAAGTTCATTTTGAAGAAAATCTCAGAGAATACATGTTATTGACTAAGAGAAAGATGACAAATGTAAGTCAAGGGACATTGAAGTATTTAATTGTTTCATTGAGTAGGATGTAAAGCACAGCTTGTGGTTATAAACATGATGTCACTTTAATAACTGCAAACAATAAAGAAATATACAGAAATATATAAGGTACTATGTGTGCTGATTTCCAAATTTTCATAGCTGGAATAAAATGCGTATCATTTAGGTGCATAAATTAAATATTTTTAAAAGCGTACACGTAAGTAACAACAATAATAACAAACTTAAATAAAACCGAAAGTAGAATGTAAGAGTGGAAATGAAAAATCTAACAGAAAATAAAAATGAGAGAAAATTTTCTTTTCATTATATACTTTAGTGTATCTTTTAAATTTTGAACTACATACAAATATTACCCATTCAAAATGAAGTAAAAAGAAAACAAATAAATGAATAAATGAACAACAAATAATAAACAACTATCTGAGTAAATGAATGAATAAATAAAATTCCTGATCTAATCTGGAAGACAGTGCAAAATAGACAAAATATTTCTGGATAGTAAAAAGGCCTTAAGATTTTCTAATAAAATGTATTAAAACACATAGATTATTTACATCCTGCTAGCAATCTTTAAGCAAGTATCGAGTTGTGATTCATATAACCAATGAAAAGTAGATTAGAAGTTAACCTATTGTGGTATATTAAAATATATTACTAACAAAATGCATAGTTCAAAAGCTAAACAGGTATTGCTATAGTATGAGGACACCTTGATTAAAACCATCTTTTACTAACGTGTGTGTGTATGCATGCACATGCATATCAATATATGCATACAAATACTGTTATATATATATGTATACTTTTTTTTTTTTGAGACAGGGTCTTGCTCTGTCACTCAGGCTGGAGTGCAGTGGCACAATCATGCCTCACTGCAACCTCTGACTCCTGGGCTCAGTTGATCTTCCCATCTCAGCCTCCCTAGCAGCTGGGACTCAGGCACACACCACCCTGCCCAACTAATTTTTATTTTTATTTTTTGTAAAGATGAGGTTTCACCATGTTACTCAAGCTGATCTTAAACTCCTAGGCTTGTCTATGGCTATACCACCCTGAACGTGTCCGATCTTGTCAAACTCCTAGGCTCAAGTGATCCTCTCTCCTCGGCCTCTGAAAGTGCTGGGATTACAGGCATGCACTACTGCACCTGGTCTATATGCTTTCTATGCATATAATTTGTTAGAACTGTGTTCAACTATAATATGCATACATATTACACTTTGTTTTTTGATGCTCTGTTATTCATTGAGATCGCACTTAGTATCTGATATGGGATCTCATTTATTAGTAATTTCTTTTGTGTTTTCTTGTCTGCTATTTACTAATATTCATTGTACATTTTTACTTTTTGTAATTTTATGCTCTATTAAAAGTTAAAGTGTTCAGTATGATATTTATGATTTAGACTGTATTCCATTATTCAAAATATCATATTTATGGAGGTAAAACAATGCTTTCCTCTAAAAATGTATGTTACAATTATTTTCAATATGTGTGTAATAAAATTAACTTAGATTTCCTTTTGTCTTCCGCAAATTTTGCTTGTAAACTGGTGTATCATATACAGCTATGTTTTATGTGTTTACAATATGGGAGTTTTTTCCTGCCAATTAACTCAATTCCATTTTTCTTGTCTGTCAATGATATAAATTGAAGTTATTTTTTGAAAATTAACTTTATGCCATAAATATGCCAAAATTAATTTTAACATCGAATAAAATAAAAACAAAATAGAAAATGATTTTGAAATGGTTCATGGCAAACACTTTGTACAGTCTATATTAAAAATGTCCATTTTTAAAGAGTGTCTTCTTTTGCAATTTTTTTTGCTAAGGTTTTTAAGATTATGAATGCAGTGAATTTTCAAATAGTAATGTCTACTTCTTTGCTGGCAAATTTCTCATAATAATTATCATCAAAAGTCTTTCCTTTAGGAGCTTGTGAGCTGTACACCAAATCAGAGTCATCAGTCTTAAAGTTCTGAAAATTTAATGCACAGAATTAAATGGGCTAGATATAGTGAGTTCTTGAGATATAAAGACAAAGGTTATATAAATATTCCAGAACTAAAGATTTAATTTGTTAAAAATATTTAGTCATTACCAATAAGTTTTAATTTCCCATAAGAAAATTTACAAAGGTGGAGTACCGTGTCTATATGACATGGCATGATTATGTATCTGCATAATAATGTTTTTTTCATTTTTTCCCTTCTGTTTAGAGTAGTCACAATAAGAGACGATACTATTTTATCCATTGGATCATTTTTGAAAAATATAGCATGAAATGCATACATTGCAACCGACTAAGCAATGGGCTCATTGCTTGATGCATGTAAGCCAATTTTATCACACCAGCTTTTGAGAAAGAAAGGCTTTACTGTGAATTGACTGGCAAAGAGACAGGAGGCAATGCTCAAATCTACCTCTCCAAATTGGGGACTTGGGCAGGATTTTTAGGGAGATATGTCATGATTGGGTCATGACAAAAAGTGATGCCAGGACATGATCTGATTGGAGCATGCCATAAGGTGTTACTAAGGCTGGCTTCTTAACTTGGTCTCTGTTCCTTGTCCCAGCACTTTGGTTCCACCTGTGGTTGACTTTTTAGTTTTGGCTGGCTTTGGAGTCACAAGTTAAGCACATTTATTTCATCTGGGCAGACTCAGGTTATATGACCCGAAATTTGGGAATTCATGGCAAATGAAAAACAACTCACCATTTAATTACAAAAATTAGTAATTGTAACATTCATTTGATTGGGCTGGTTACATGATTGTGCTGGTTAGGTGATTACAACATTTCTAAATTTAATAATGTAAATAGGCTTGATGTTTTAGGGTAAAAAAAAAAAAAACAATTCTATAAACCAGGATTGATACCTCTTTGGTTCACTTTTGTATCTTTAGCCAAAGTCTAATACTCAAATTCATATAAATACAATGAATGGCTGTTAAATGTATAAATAAGAAATACTCATGAACTCTTGGGAAAATGGGAATCAAGAAAGGCTCAGGCCGATACAATTTTATATATGGGTTGTTTGGTTTTAATCACTAAAGCAAATACTTTTTAAACACACTCACATATAGGAAAACCCTTGAAATAAGACAATTTCCCATCTTTCCAAAGAAAGACACACAAAAATAGACTGTTGGTCAATTTGACTGCATCAATTTTCGGGAATATAAATTAAATTTGTAAAATGTCTCTTGAGTAAATTTAAATTATTATGTGCACAAAATAAAATAAGTGACATTTATTTCACATTTTATGAAAAAATTATTTAAATTTTTTACATAAATTTTTAATACCCTTGTGTATTAGCCCATTCTCACACTACTATGAAGAAATACCTGAAACTGGGTAATTTAATAAGAAAAGAGATTTACTTTGCTCACAGTTCCACAGGCTATACTGGAAGCATTGCTGGGGAGGCCTCAGGAAACTTATAATCATGCCAGAAGGTGAAGGAGAAGCAAGTACATCTTGCTGTGGTGGAGCAGGAGAGATAGAGAGAGGGGGGAAAGGGGGAAGTGCTACACATTTTTAAACAAGGAGATTACATGAGAACTCACTCACTATCATGAGAACAGCAAGAGGGAGGTCTGCTGTCCCCATGATCCAATTACCTTTCACCAGGCCCCTCCTCCAACATTATGGATTACAATTCCAGAAGAGATTTGGGCAAGGACACAAATACAAACAATCTCACCTTGTGTTCTTCCACAAAATACATTTTTAAACAAATGTCTATTATTTATAGCCATAAACTGTTCATTTCTAAGTTGTGTGAGAATAGCACTTTTGATATGTATATATAAACATATATGAGACAGACAGGGAAAGCAGGACAGGGACCCCTCCCCATTTCCCTTACATGCTGTGCTGACTGCAATCACAGCCTTGTAGGCTTGCAATCACAAATGCTTCCTTTCACAAAAATAGGCCAATCAAACCTGAAACAAATGAGTACTATGGCCACAGTCATTGTGGCTATTAAGAATGAGGACATTCCAGAAGACCCTTCCCAAATACATATGCCCAGTAATGTCCTAACCTGATCTTTTCTTCATTTTAATAGTGAAAATCACACCGACAGGCAGAAATTTAAGATACTAATGAGACCTGCATCACCTGAAGAAGCATGATGAGAATAGTGAAAATCACCCACAGGTAGAAGAAATTTAAGATACTAATGAGACCCGCATCACCTGAAGAAGCATGATGAGAATAGTGAAAATCACCCACAGGTAGAAATTTAAGATACTAATCCTGAAGAAGCACAATGAGAATAGTGAAAATCACCCACAGGTAGAAGAAATTTAAGATACTAATGAGACCCGCATCACATGAAGAAGCATGATGAGAAACCACGCAGGTGTAACTGACAGACCACTCCAAACATGCAATGGTTTTGCCTGGAGGAAATCCAAAGAAAATAAAACTCTAGACTAACCTGCTTCCAGAGAGCCAGCTGTGGGACGCCTCCTCTTGCTGTCTCCCTTTCTTGGGAGCTGAATGTCCCAATAAATTGCCTTGCTCAAGCCCATCACAGACTCTTGGTCTATTTCTATTCACTGAGGGTCAAGAGCTGATATGGTTTGGATCTGTATCCCTGCCCAAATCTCATGTCAAATTGTAACCCCCAACGTTGGAGAGGGGGCCCAGTTGGAGGTGATTGTATCACGGGGGCCAGCATCTCATGAATGGTTTATCACCATCACTTTGGTGCTGTTCTCATGATAGTGAGTTCTCACAAGATCTGGTTGTTTAAAAGTGTGTAGCACCTCATCAGTATCTCTTTTGCTCCTTCTCTGACCACATAATACATGCCTGCTTCCTGTTTGCCTTCCTCCATAATTGTAAGTTCCCTGAGGTCTTCCCAGAAGACAAGCAGATGCCACCATGCTTTCTTGTACGGCCTGCAGAACTGCAAGACAATTAAATTTCTTTTCTTTATAAATTACCCAGTCTGAGGTATTTCTTTGTAGCAGTGTGAGAATGGACTAATATAGAAAATTGGTACTGAAGAATGGGACATTGCTATGAAGATACCTAAAAATGTGGAAGCACCTTTGGAACTGGGTAGCAGGCAGAGCTTGGAACAGTTTGGAGAACTCAGAAAAAGACAGGAAGATGAGGGAAAGTTTGGAACTTCCTAGAGACTTGTTCGATGGTTGTGACCAAAATGCTGATAGTGATATGGACAGTGAAGGCCAGGCTGTGGAGGTCTCAGATGGAAATCAGGAACTTATTGGGAACTGTAGTAGAGGTCACCTTTGCTAGGATTTAGCAAAGATTCTGGCTGCACTGAGCCCCTGCCCTAGGGATCCATAGAACTTTGAACTTGACAGTGATGATTTAAGGTATCTGGTAGAAACAATTTTTAATCAGCAAAGTGTTCAAGATATGGCCTGGCTGTTTCTAACAACCTGTGCTTATATGAGTAAGCAAAGAAATTACTTGAAACTGAAACTTACATTTAAAAGGGAAGCAGAGTGTAAAAGCTTAAAAAAAATGAAGACTTGCCATGTGGTAAAAAAAAGAAAAACATATTTGAATGGGAAGAATTCAAGCAAGCTGCACACATTTGCATAAGTAAAAGGAGGCAAAGTGTTACTAGCCAAGACAATGGGAAAAAAGGCCTTGAAAGCATTTCAGAGAACTTCATGGCAGCACTTCCCATCACAGGCCTGGAATTGTAGGTGAATTGAATGGATTTCTCAACCAGATTCAGGGCCCTGCTGCCTTGTACAACATTGGGACAAGGCTTCCTGCATCCCAGCCACTCCAGCTCCAGCTGTGGCTAAAAGGAGCCCAGGTACAGCTTGGGACCCTGCTCCAGAGGTTGTAAGCCATAAGCCTCAGTGGCTTCCAAGTGGTGTTGAACTTGCACATGCATACAATGCAAGAGTTGAGGCTTTGGAGTCTCTGCCTAGATTTCAGAGAATATATGGAAAAGCCTGAATATCCAGACAGAAGCCTGCTGCAGAGGTGGGGCCCTCACAGACAACATCTACTAGTGCAGTGCAGAGGGAAATGTTGGGTTGGAGCCACCACATAGAGTCACCACTAGGGCACTGCCTAGTACCCAGATTCCAGAATGGTAAATCTACTGGCAGCTTGCACCCTGCCCCTGAAAACGTGATGCTCAACACCAGCCCTGTAGATCAAATGTGAGGGCTGAACCCTGCAAAGTCACAGGGGTGGAGCTTCTTAAGGCCTTGAGAGCCCACCCCTGGTACCAGTATGCCTTGAATGTAAGACATGGAGCCAAATGAGATTATTTTGGAGCTTTAAGATTTAATGACTGTCCTGCTGGGTTTTGGATTGCATGGGGCGTATAGCCCATTTGTTTCATTTAAAAATTTCTCCCTCTAGAATGAGAATATTTACCCAATGCCTATATCCCTATTTTTGTATCTTGGAAGCAACTAACTTGCTTCTGATTTTACAGGCTTATAGGCAGATGGGATTAGCCTTTTCTTAGATGAGACTTTGGAGTGTGAACTTTTGAGTTAATCTTGAAATGAGTTAAGACTTTGGGGGACTGTTGGGAAGGCATAATTTTATTTTGAAATGTCAGAATAACATGAGATTTGGGAGGGCCAGGGGTGGAATGATATGGTTTGGATCTGTGTCCCCACCCAAATTTCATGTGAAATTGTAATCCCCAATGTTGGAGGAGGCCCCTGGCAGGAGCTGATTGAATCATGGGAGCAGGCTTCTCATGAATGGTTTAGCACCATTCTCTTGGTGCTGTTCTCCTGATTGTCAGTGAGTTCTTGCAAGATCTGGTTGTTTAAAGGTGTGTAGCACCTCTCCAAACTCTTTTCCTCCTGCTCCGGCCATGTGAAGTGCTGCCTCCCTATTTGCCTTTTGCCATGATTTTAAGTTTCTTGTGGTCACCTCAGAAGCCAAGCAGATGTCAGCAACATGGCTCCTGTACAACTTGTGGAACCATAACCCAATTCAACCTCTCTTCTCTATAAATTACCTTGTCTTAGGTATTTCTTTATAGCAATGTAAAAATTTACTAATACAAGAGCCCACCAGCTGGTAGTATATACACATTATATTTTTGGTCTTTAGCCTTGAAATCCCCATCAAAACACTGTGTTTACCAAGTTACTTTGATCAGCTTCTTTCCTTCCCTCTCCACCTCTCCTCCCTACTACTTCATTCAGTAAGGTTGTTTTTCATACATTTGAAACATAGTTACATTTATCTGGCACAGTCTGTATTTCATCCAGGGATCCCTAGACATTCTGGCTGATTTTTTTTAGCTTGCATAAAATAAGGTATATTCTTTGTGATATGCTGTTCTAAGAGTTATGATAAAGACATAGAGCTATGTATCCACCATTCCAGTACCTTATAGAACGGTTATTTAATGCTAAAGTTTCCCCCACATTGCCCACTGTAGTCAATCACTATCCCCTCTCCCAACTCCCGACAACAACTGATCTATTTTCCAACTCAATAGTTGTATTTTTTCTAAATTTCATATAAATTTGATCCTATTGATGGCAGTGATGGCCCTTCTGGAGATGCCTTTGTGAGGATGCTGGCTGCAGCACGGAAGGCACAGCTGGGGCTGAGTGCTCCACAGAGCTGGTGGGAGCCAAATACAGGTAAGAGCCCCACCCCTTACTGGGTTGGCAGGGCAGGAGCCTGCACTCCCAGGTATAGCCTCAGCCACACAGCCATGGCTCCAGACACCAGCATCCCTGTGCTCTTGGGGGACCCAGGAAAAACTCTGCCCCCACAGGCTTGAAAATGTCTGCTCCTGCTCCTGACCTCTCTCTGCTCCTAGTGCCCACTCTGGGGTAGAGCAAAGTTGTGGCGAAGCCTAGGTGCTGCCACAACTCAGCCAGGTGTGCATGTGCTCAAGGCAGCGCTGACACAACAGTCCCCTGCAACCTCAGCCCCCTTCAGACTTTGGGTGCCACATGAGAACAGGAGGAGGCCCCGGGGCATTGAGGTGGCCTGGCTCAGGGCTGCAGATGCCTCTCAGTGGAGACAGCCTGGGCACCATGGACAGCATGTTAAACGCAGACAGGTTCTTAGGTGGAAAGGAGCAGGTCTCTGGTAAAACCTCATCTTCAATCCAGATACAGCTTGAAGGCTGGGGGGCTGGGCTGCCAGTTCCAGATGAAGTCTGCAGCCCATACTGAGAACTTCATTAATGATCATTCAGCCAATTGGATGGTGCTTTTTCCAGGCCTGTCTGTGGTCACCCATGAACCAATTAGCAAGCACTTCCTCCATTCTAAGCACATAAAAAACCCATACTCAGCTAGACTCACATACTTGTTGAGACGACTTGGCTGAAGAAAGGAGCTACATGCTGCGGGCTTTCTCTCCACTGAGAAAGCTGGACACTTGTTGGGACAACCTGCCTGCAAAAAAAAAAGAGCTACCCACTATGGGTCTCCTCTTTGCTGAGAGCTGGAAACTCATCAGGACAACCCGCCTACAGATAGGAGCTACACACTCTGGGTCTTCTCTCTGCCTATGGTTACACTTGTCCCCTCTTGAACCCTGCACAGGGCCTACATAGAGTTTGCTCCTGCCAACACTAAGTAAGTTGACTGGTTCCTGCACTCACCTTTCTACACACTCAAGGGGTGGAGCATGCTGGCCCAGAGTGAATGGAGTTTGCTTCTGCTGGCAGGTTCCTGCAATGGCTCTCTCCTGTTGCCATACTCATTCACTCATGCATTCCCTCCTACGAGAGGTTGAGTGGGGCAGGCTGAGTAAATGGGGCACTCCTGTCATGAGTCCCTCAAAGGAGTCAAGAAAATACCCTGTATCACTTGCATCTGCATAAAGACATGAACATATTGAAACTGGGTTTGTCTTTTTTCCCAAGGACTTCTTTTTATACATTCCCAACGGAGTGGGAAAGGAGAAACAGATTGTCATTAATAACAAGGCAGTTTTTCACCAAGGATAAGCTATTTCACATTTGCTCGTAATCAAAAAATTCCTAAAAGAAAGATCTTCAGTTTTTGACAACAAAACAGAGAGTCTGAGAAAAGAAATTAGAGCTCAGACTTAGTCCTGGACTTTCCTCACTATCACAAATGGACAGAGACCTGTGTGGGAGGCTCAAGGAAGTCTCAGTGGACTTTTGATGTCCCCATAAATAACAACACAAAGTTTAGTTGGCCAAGCAAAATTAAATATATTAATATTATTAATTTATTCATTTTAATGATGTATTTAACCTGGCAAGACAGGGAACAATATTTATTAGTTATGGGTTCTGTAATAATGTGGATTAAGACATGTCATTGAAGTCAGGAGAGTATTAGAACTATTTGTGAAATAGTAGTTAAAGATTATTGAACGTTACTAAGCAAAGGTCTTAGAGTGATGCCTCACAAGCATACTATTTATTCTGATAATCAAACCATTTATTGGGATAAGTTGATTTATAAGAATTGACTGATGCAAATTGTTAGTGACATTCTACTGAAACAGAAAGCAGGAAATTGTTTTATGGTAGTTTTTATCAATGTGGCTAGAAACAATCAAACTAGGGGTTGAGTTGTAAAAATAAGGAGGAGGGGTCAGAATGTTAAACAGGATACAAATCATAAAGAGTCTTACAGGATGTAATGAGGGTTTTGGATTTTATTTTAACTGCAATAGGAAGCTGTTGGGGAAGTTTAAATATGATCAGTTTTTTGCAATAAATAATACTTTTAAGAAGCTTTAAAGTAAAATCTGAAGACTAATCTTGTAAAAAGGCATATAGATAAATAAATAAATATTGGTCGGCTGAGTTTTGAGGCTCTTTGGTTACCTGCTTTTACATTTCTGACTGCCTTAGGCTCCTTTTAGGCAAGGTATTTTACAACTTATCGAAGATTTAAAGGTTGAATTTAGGATGGTTCTTTCTCCTTAACTGACTCTAAGATTTTGTGAAATTTAATTTTTGTCCCTTATGAATTTTTTTAAAATATAAAATTAACAATCTGTACTTTTTTAAAGAGGTGGGGTCTCTCTATGTTGCCCAGATTGAACTTGAATTCCTGGGCTCAAGTGATCTACCAGCTTCAGCCTCCAGAGTATCTGGGACTATAGGTACACACCACCATGCCTGGCATCCAAACTTATTTTAATCAGAAAACAAACCTTAATATCTATACATTTTCATGTTTTCATATATAACCTATTAACATACTAAGGAAAATTAAGTAGAATTGAATAGCATCTCAATTTATTTTCAAGAAAAAATACAGATTACAATGACATAATGCAGCAAAATATTACCTTAGTTCATTTACACCTGCAAATTGCAATGGACTGTCAAAGGAGAAGTTGTCAAATAATCTTTTTAAAGATAGATATGCACAAATGTATTCTAAGTTTTCCTTTATTTAGCTGAATTCATTCGCTAGCTTAATAAATTCTCACCATAGTGAAATTGGTGTCATAACTATTTGATAGATTGGAGTATCCACCTCTTCATCTTTTATCGAGAGTGGTCAATAATAAACGTCAATATCAATACTAAAATTACAGAATTTTTTCATTTAATTAAAATAGCTAAAACACTCTAAATCTCTGTTTACTTGAAAACATTTGATAGTTTTTGGATAGTAGTTCAGATTGAGAGATACAATGTTATAAGCACTGGTAAAGTTGCCACCAAGTAGATAACTTTTTTTTTTTTCAAGACAGGGTCTCATAGTCCTTTGGGTATATACCCAGTAATGGGATGGCTGGGTCAAATGGTATTTCTAGTTCTAGATCCCTGAGGAATCGCCACACTGACTTCCACAATGGTTGAACTAGTTTACAGTCCCACCAACAGTGGAAAAGTGTTCCTATTTCTCCACATCCTCTCCAGCACCTGTTGTTTCCTGACTCTTTAATGATTGCCATTCTCACTGGTGTGAGATGGTATCTCATTGTGGTTTTGATTTGCATTTCTCTGATGGCCAGTGATGATGAGCATTTTTTCATGTGTTTTTTGGCTGCATAAATGTCTTCTTTTGAGAAGTGTCTGTTCATGTCCTTCGCCCACTTTTTGATGGGGTTGTTTGTTTTTTTCTTGTAAATTTGTTTGAGTTCATTGTAGATTCTGGATATTAGCCCTTTGTCAGATGAGTAGGTTGCGAAAATTTTCTCCCATTTTGTAGGTTGCCTGTTCACTCTGATGGTAGTTTCTTTTGCTGCTATAAAGACACATGCACACGTATGTTTATTGCCGCATTATTCACAATAGCAAAGACTTGGAACCAACCCAAATGTCCAACAATGATAGACTGGATTAAGAAAATGTGGCACATATACACCATGGAATACTATGCAGCCATAAAAAATGATGAGTTCATGTCCTTTGTAGGGACATGGATGAAATTGGAAATTATCATTCTCAGTAAACTATAGCAAGAACAAAAAACCAAACACCGCATATTCTCACTCATAGGTGGGAACTGAAAAATGAGATCACATGGACACAGGAAGGGGAATATCACACTCTGGGGACTGTTGTGGGGTGGGGGGAGGGGGGAGGGATAGCACTGGGAGATATACCTAATGCTAGATGACGAGTTAGTGGGTGTGGCGTACCAGCATGGCTCATGTATACATATGTAACTAACCTGCACAATGTGCACATGTACCCTAAAACTTAAAGTATAAAAAAAAAAAAAAGACAGGGTCTCATTCTGTCACCCAGGCTCGAGTGCAGTAGTGCGATCTTGGATGACTGCAACCTCCACCTCCTGAGCTCAAACAATACTCCCATCTCAGCCTCCCAAGTAGCTAGAACTACAGGCCCATGCCACCAGGCTTGGCTACTTTTTGTAGTTTTGTAGAGATGGGGTTTTGCCATGTAGCACAGGCTGGTCTTGAATTCCTAGACTCAACTGATCCTCCTGACTAGGTCTCCCAAAGTTCTGAAATTACAGGCATGAGCCACTGTGACCAATCCTCGAGTAGATAATTTTTAAGACAGAAAAATGGGTAAACAAATTCAGTTTTTTGAAAAATGTTTAATCATAGCAACAATATATATTAAATTCTAACACTATCCTCCTTTCTTATTTTAAAAATTGTTACAGTATCCTCAGATTGCATTTCCAAGAGTACTTACATTGCATAACAAAAGTAAGAAACACAGATTGTTTAATGTTTCCAGATAATTATCTTGCTCCTTTTGCTGCAATTTCTCACTCTTTCAAAAATTATTAAATTTAACACTCACTACAAATCTGGACTGAAAACTTCAGTGAAAACAAGGAGCTAAAATAGATAGCACTGCATGTGGTTTAAATTCTGTGATTAATTAAACAAGAATTCTTTTTCTCAAGAAATAAATATAAATGCAATGATGACATTTGCAAAAACATGATAAATAGATTGAGCAATTCAGTAAATATTAATTTGAGTTCACTGTGTGAGGTACTATGTTTATATATGAGAGTTTTAAAGTTAGATATAAAAATGTGTTCTGAATAAAATATCTATCTTGCCTTATTTCAGAAACTTTTTAAAATTAAAATTACATTTATCACTTACAATTCTTCACAAGGTTATGTTTTCAAATAATTTTCATGGAGAAATGCACGTTAACTTCAAATTATCCTTACAACACACACAAGGTTAATAAAACGGTTAAACAATAGCCCCAAATCTTTGCAGTACGTTTTGTAATAAGAAATTCAGACATTTCATAAGTTTTATAGTTATCTTATGTTTTATCAGGAAAAACACTATTTTTATTTGTTTTGTTTTGAAAGGATTATTTAGAGGATCATGATAGTGGTTCTGGGCATACATTTGAATAAAAGAAATCAAGTAATAGATTCTATTAATTTTCCTAGATCTTTCCAATTTTATGTATCTAAAGCCTGCTTTTATAGAACAGTTTTTTCACACAGTAAGTTTGTAGGATTTTTCACTAGAGTAAGAAAATATTTTCATTTTCAGTTGTAATCATAGATTTTAAATGCACAGCTCCCCAATTTATATTATTCTCTAACATTCAATATTGATAAATCAAGATCTTATAGTTTTAAAACATCACTTCTTAGACACTTGCACTAAAATCTTTCAAAAGTTATTCTGTATATGCCTTCATGGCATACACACATATGGTCAAAATATACATGGATAACTTAATTTAAAAATCTATTAGGTATATTCCCACTTATTAGTCATATAATTGAACTAAAACATAAAATTCTTAAGAAATTTTTCAATTAACTGAACAAAAAAATTGTGTTTTTATGGCTGTATTTTTTCTATTTTATATTTTTCTCAAGTATTTTTTATTGTACAGATAATTTTAACTCATGAACTTTATTAAATTTTATAAAAAAACTAATAATCTATCAGTTAGGATCTCAGGAGGCATAAACTGGCAGAATATTATTATACAAAATATTAACTACTTGCAAACGAAAAAGGCCAAATGTGAATACGGAGGGATCATAGAGTTAGTAATTTTAGAAAACTGCTTCCACTCCTAGCACAGAAGAATAAAGAGAAGAAGTTATTAAAATTATGCAGTGTAAAAGAAGATTCCTTCTGGAGCTGGAATCCAGACTGCTGAGAAGTTGTGGCTGGCACAGGTATCTCTGAAGAGCATGATGGGGCTTGTTCTGGAATGATGGACAAACTGCAAACTGCAACCAATTGTTGCTGCTATAATCAAGTGTTTCTGGCAGAATAAATAGCCACTGCTATGTTATGTTGACATTGACAGAAACTGGAAGCAAATGGAAAAGAGTGTGTCTGTTGCTTTCTTTCCAGTATTCCGTTGTGCCTTTAGAGCCCTCAACTGGTATCCCCTAACACTAAGCCAGTATTACAAAAATAGTATAAGAGGGTAAGTCTGGAATTGAGAAGCAGAAGTTGAGTAAGCAGCAGAAATGAAAAACAACTGCTAATTTCTAATATATATTGGATTCTAGAAGTTCATAATAGAATAGGAGGTAAAATGAACAGTGGAAAGGTCAGTTGTATCAGAGTTATAGTTTGAGTTACCTGGACAATTGAGACAGAGATGGACTCTAGTGTACAGAATATTAAGGCACATCCTTGAGACAAAAACTTGTGCAAGATTGTAGGAGAAAGTAAGAGAGGCAGAGAGAAATCAGTTTGAGATACACCCTTAGGAACTCCACAGGAAGCTTTGAAACTAAAGTGGTCATTCAGTGTTGCCCCAAGTAGGACCATGGCGGCAAGGTCTATAAACTCCCTCATCAGTCAGTAATGATGTGGATTACCCTGGAAAAAGATGTGACTTTGTGCAATCTCTTCAACTCAGGCAATCTCTAAGAGGGCGTATGATTTCTCTCTGTTGGCTGGTTTCCTATAACAATCCCAACAGTTGGGGTAACAGTTCTTAATTGACTAATCCAGGTGGCAAATTACGGTGTCCACCAAAGTCAGAATAGCTATTGAAGGCATTTGTAGTAATTCCGACTATCCAAAAAATATGACATGAAGATGGGAATGTGGTTAAAGTAATAGCTACAATTTAAAATAGTGACAACACCAAATTTTGGAAAGGATGCAGAGAAATTGAATCACTCATGCAATACTCGTGGCAATGTAAAATAGTAAAACCACACCAAAAAGCAGTTTGGCTGTTTTTAAAAATAAAACCAAACATAAAATTTTCATAGTACCCAGAAAATTAAGTTTTAAACATGTACTCCAAATAAATGAAAGCTTATGTTGAAATAAAATCTGTATGAGAACTTGCAGCAGTTTAATTTGTGTACAATAGCCAAAAACTGGAATTGTCCCACATGCACTTCCAAAAGTGATTGGCGAAACAAACTGTGGTACATTTACACCATGGGATAGTACTCAGCAATAAAAAAGAAATGAAATATTCTTACACATCATCACTGGGATAATCTCCATAGAGATAGGCTGAGAGGGAAAAAAAGCTAACTCCAAAATCTTACATAATGTTTGTTTCTATTTATATAGTATTTTTGAAATGAAGATAGCTTAGAAATGAATGACAGTGTAATAGTTGTCAGCGGTTGGGGACCAAAGATGAAGAAAGTGTTGAGGGGTGGGTCTAGCTATAAAAGAGAAACAGAGAAATCACTGTGGTGTTGGATCTGTTCAGTATCTTGATTTTCATGGGGTACAAACCCTACAAGCAATAAAATTGTATAGAACTTATTATACCCTCCCACACATGCATAAGTAAATCTGGAGAAATCTGAAAATGATTGGTGGATTGCCTCAGTTCCAATATCTTGGTTGAGATGGTAGTGTATAGATTTTCACAATGTTATTATTGGGAAAACCTGGAGAAAATGTACAAGGGATCTCTCTGCAGCACGTTTTACAACTGCATGTAAATCTACAATGATCGCATTAATCATTTCAGTGAAAAAAGACTGACAGAATGATATCGATTAAAATGCTTATGTCTGTACCTGAGAGATATCAGTGTGAGATGGAAGAATCATAAAAGAAATAAAAGAAATATTGTTCTTAGATATCAGGCCATTAGCTCGACAGGTAGACATGAAGCAAGAATGCAAACATATACATACACTTGATTACTATACCTGGTATACCCCATTACAAAGACAGACTTATTCACCTAGTTCTTGATAGAGGCCAGGAACTTCTCTTGGAAGTCTGATTCTTCTTTGCCTTATTCATCTTTTTACAGGCCTCCCCACAGCATTCACCGTACCTTGCATACAGTCTCTAATTTCGAAGTGTTTGTCGACTGAATATGTAATTTAATCATTGGGTTCACTGATACAGAGTAGTGTGCAAGTTTATTGCATGATAGACTGAAAAGGATGGAGTATTTTGTATGCTTAGTAAAGTAATAGAACCGAAATGAAGAGTAACAGTAACAAAAGTTTGATTGGAAATCATTGTGAGACTGAAAATTAATTCAAATTAAAATTTTGGAGGACTCTAATTGATAAGTCTTTAAGAGATACTCACCAGAGATTTTAGGAAAGGATATACTATGCATTACCTTATACACATGCAGAGAAAAAAATCAGTTTAGTGTACTAAGACTTGATTCTCTTCAGTTTCTGATCTAAATTCACAGTTTTACCATCTATGCAGTTGTTTATGACTCTGGAGACATTTTTTATTCCTCCTTCTTTTTTACCAAATATGTCAAATTTGTCTACAATCCCTTTTGATATTACTTCCAAATTGTTTCTTTATCTTCATTTCTACGGTCTGTATTCTAATTTCAGTTCTCATTATCTTCAGCTAAACTATAGCGATGATCTCTAGACTGGTATTCCAGTTGATCGCCTCCTCAGCTTCAAATCTATCTATTTTGCCACCCACAGGTTTAGTTTTCCAAAACACAGATTGGATAAAGTCATACTACTGTTCAAAGAGTTTCAACCTCAAAAAAACAAAAAACAAATAACAAAAATAACCTCCAAACTTTTCATCAAAGTATTCAAGACTTTGGCTAGTTTGGTCTCAATTTGTTTTTCTAGCAGGAATGCTTGTAAACATTTTTATGCTATAACACTCCCAATAGGTCAGCGTGCCAAGCTGTCTTCCAAAAACAAAAAACAAAAAACAAAAAAAAACCATGACTTTATTTTATCATTACGTCTGTTGAAATGCTCTTCCATATATGTGGTAATTGCATTCTTTACAGTTGATCTCAAAAATAAACTTTCATTATATTCCTTTCAAAATTTATTGGTTCTTTCAAAAGTTATTTTGTTTATATATTTCTCTTAAATAGAAAGAAATATGGTTTTAAATGTTTCTACCTCCCACATTTGATTTTTTAATTCTGTGAGAGTAGAGATCAGGTCTTATTCATCCAGTGTCTGAAAGGTTTACTTTTCACTGAATGGACCTGAATTCATTCATTCTTTCAATTATTATTATTGGGGAACTACCAATTGCTAGTCCTATGTCCCCATACTGGAGAGCCAATAATGAATAAGGGATCAATCCCTGCTTTTATGCAGCATTCATTCCAGTGGCAGAGACAAGCAGTAATAAATAAACATGCAGTCACCTGTCAGATACTGAAAAGTGCTATGAAGAAATAGATAATACTGGATGGAATTTATATATATCAGCAGTTAAAACATTTTTTATGGAAGTCAAATTGATATGTAAATATATCTGGGAATGTGTTTTAAATGTGCTTTTAGTATCTAGTAACAGCATAACTAACACAAATTTTGTGACTGCTAGCTGTGGTTTTTGAAAGGGATATTTCAAATGGGTGAAAAACTCTCAGCAATCATACCGGTAAAACAACATAATGAAGCAGACATAAACTGTCAGATTCTAATGCTCTTTTTCCCATTATTGGAATGCCTTTTTAATTTAGAATATAATATGGAAATACTGATCAAATTATCTTTAGAACTTTTGCCTCATATTGCTATAATTACACAATGTTAGACTAAAAGCATTTTGAAAAAATAGTGTAGAGTGGCCTGAAGATTTAAGGACTATGAAAAGAAACTCTTCAGGGTATCAAAAGTTTTAAAAAAGAGGTTTCAGAGGCAGAGGAAGATGGTGGAACAGAAAGCTTCACTGATTGTAGCCCCTACAAGGACACCATGTTAACAACTATCTACACGGAAAAAAACACCTTTTATAAGAGCCAAAAATAAGATGAGCACTCACAGTACTGGGTTTTAACTTCATATCACTGAAAGAGGCACTGGGGAGATAAGAAAATACAGTCTTTAATCACTGACGCCATCCCTCCACTACCCCTGACAGCAGAGGCATGGTGCGGAGAGCATCTCTGGGTGCTGGGGGAGAGACAACACAGAAATTGTGAGGCATTGAAGTCAGCGCTATGCTATTAGATCAGAAAGGAAAACCAGACCAAACTTAGCTAATGACTGCCCAGAGAGGGAGCATTTAAACCAGCCCTAGCCAATCCCTGTAGACTGAACTTGAGTGCCCACAAACCTTGCCACCAACAGCCAAAGTGCTCTTGGTCTCCAGTAAACTTGAAAGGCCGCCTAGGTCATAAGGACTGAAACTTTTAGGTGAGTCCTGGGGCTGAACTGGGCCCAGAGACAGTGGACTGGGGGTTAGGGGGGAAAGTTCCATACTGAGACACTAGCTGGGGAAGCCAAGGGAGTGCTGGCATCACCCTTCTCCTAATCTCAGGCTGCATAGCTCATGGCTACAAAAGAGATTCCTTCCTTCTACTTGAGGATAAGAGAGAGAAGAGTAGGGGGACTTTGTCTTGAAACTTGGATACAAGCTCAGCAATAGCAGGACAGGGCATTGGTCATACTCATGAGGCCCCCATTTCAGGCCCTAGCTCCCAGATGACATTTCTAGACACATCCTGGGCCAGAAGGGAACCTGCTGCTTTAAAGAAGAGAATCCAGTCTTCTCAGCTTTCATCACCTTCTAATTGAAGAGCTCTTGGGCTCTGGATAGCCAACGGAGATACCCAGGTACTACATCGAAGACCTTAGTGATCCTTTGAGACTTGCTGGCCTCAGATGAGACTCTGCACATTACCAGCTGTGGTGGCTATGGGACAAAACTCCTTCTGTTTGAGAAAAGCAGGGGGAGAATTAAAGGGGACTTTGTCTTGCACCTTAGCTACCAACACCACCACAGTGGGGTAGGGTGCCAAGTAGGCTTTTGGGGTGGCATTTCTGTACCTGCCTTGGGCATGAAGGGTGAGTCCCAAGCCAGGCAGCATTCACCACAAGCTGGCTTAACAGATTTGGAGCATTAAAAGAACATCACTGGTAGTCTGGCAGTACTCCTTGTGGCCAGTGGTGGTGGTGGCTATGGGGTGAGGCTCCTCTGCCTTGGAGAGGAAACAGAAGAGTGGGAAGGTGTATTAGTCAGGGCTCTCTTAGACGGACAGAACTAATAAGATATATATACATATATATATATATACACACACATACACACACACACACACATATATACACATACATATATACACACATATATATACACATATATATAGTGTAAGTTAATTATATGTATATATACATACACACACACATATATATATGTGGGAAAAATAAGCAAGCACTACTTAAGGACAGACCAATAGAATATATATATATATATTATATATATATAATATGATTGGACTATATATGTGTGTGTGTGTGTGTGTGTGTGTGTGTGTGTGTATATATATATATATAGTGTGTAAGTTAATAAAGAAGATACATGGGAGTTAACAGACCTTATTAACACACGGTCCCACATAGGGTATCTGCAAGCTGAGGAGAAAGGAGAGCCAGTCCAAGTCCAAAAACTGAAGACCTTGGAGTCCAGTGTTTGAGGTCAGGAAGCATCCAGCATGAGAGAAACTTATAGTAGGCTGAGAGGCTAGGCCCGTCTCTCCTTTTCACATATTTCTGCCTGCTTTATATTCACTGGCAGCTGATTAGATGGTGCCCACTCATATTAAGGGTGGGTCTGTCTTTCCCAGCCCCTTGACTCACATGTTAATCTCCTTTGGCAACACCCTCACAGACACAGCGGAATCAATACTTTGTATCCTTAAATCCAATCAAGTTGACACTCAGTATTAACCATCACAGAAGGATTGTATCTAGTGGTTTCAGTGCCTGCTCAGGCACAATGCAATAGAATATCAGGTAGATTTCTAAAGGTTTTGACTCCAGTCCCTGACTTCCAGATGGCACTTCTGGACTCAAATGGGGCTTAGAGAGCTTTGCTGACTTGAAGATAGAGACACAAGCCTGTCTGGCTTTGCCGCCTGCTGATAGCAGAGCCCCAGAGCCTTGAGTAAATATAGGAAGTAGCCGGGCAGTGGTTACAGCCTTGGGTGAGACACGACACTGTGCTGGCGTCAGTTGTGACCCAGCAGAGTCATAGTGGTGGTGGCCACAGGGGTGCTTTTGTCACTCCACCCCTAGATTTAGGTGGCTCAGAAGAGAGATAGAGGCTACATGTTTGGAAGAAGGTAACGAAAGAGAAAAAGAGTCTCTGTCAGGTAATCCAGAGAATTCTCTCGTATCTTGTTCAAGACTATCAAGGTGGTACTTCTACGAATCCACAAGGGCCATAGTGTTCTTGTCTTGGGGGACCCCTAAAGCACATATAGATTAGATCACAACACTCAAGTCTTTTCAAATGTCTGGAAAGCCTTTGCAAGAAAGACAGCTACAAATAATCCCAGACAGTGGAGACTACAATAAATACCTAACTTTTCAATGCCCAGACACTAAGAACATGTTAGCATTAACACCATTCAGGAAAACATGACCTCACCAAATGAACTAAATAAGGCACCAGGGAGCAATCCTGGAGAAACAAAAATATGTGATCTTCCAGACAGAGCATTAAAACAGCAATGTCAGCCAGGCACAGTGGCTCACATCTATAAGCCCAGCACTTTGGGAGGACAAGGTGGGTGGATCACCTGAGATCAGGAGTTCGAGACCAGTCTGGTCAACATGGCAAAACCCCATCTCTACTAAAAATAAAAAAATTAGTTGGGTGTGGTGGCAGGGGCCTGTAATCCCAGCTACTCAGGAGGCTGAGGCAGGAGAATTGCTTCAACCCGGGAGACAGAAGTTAAAGTGAGCCAAGATCATGCCATAGCACATCAGCCTGGGTGAAAAGAACGAAACTCTGTCTCAAAAACAAACAACCAAACAGCAACAACAAAAACAAAAATGGCTGTCTTGAGGAAACTCAAAGAAATTTAAGATAACACAGAGAAGAAATTCAGAATTCTATCAGATGAATTTAACAAAGATTGAAATAATTTTTAAAAATCAAGCAGAAATTCTGGAGCTGAAAAATGCAAGAGGAATACCGAAGAATGCATTGGAATCCTTTAATATTATGATCGATCAAGCAGAAGAAAGAATTAGTGTGCTTGAAGCCAGCCTATTTGAATATACACACTCAGAGGAGATAAAAGAATAAAAAACATTGAAGGATCCCCATAGAATCTAGAAAATAGCCTCAAAAGGGCAAATCTAAGATATATTTGCCATACAGAGGAGGTAGAGAAACAGATAAGGGTAAAAAGTTTTTTCAAAGGGATAATAACAGAGAACTTAATAACCTAGAGAAAGGTATCAATATCAAGGTACAAGAAAATTATAGAACACTAATCAGATTTAAACAAAAGATGACCTCAAGGCATTTAATAAGTAAACTCCCAAAAGTCAAAGATAAAGAAGGGGTCCTAAAAGCAGCAAGAGAAAAGAAACAAATAACATGCAATGAAGCTCCAATACATCTAGCAGCAAACTTTTCAATGGAAAACTTACAGTCCAGGAGATAGTGCCGTGACATATTTAAAGTGCTGAAGAAAAAACAAAATTTACCCTAGAGTAGTATGCCAGGGAAGATATACTTAAAACATGAAAAAGAAATACAGACTTTTCCAGACAAACAGAAGCTAAGGGATTTTATCAATACCAGACCCATCTTATACGAAATGTTAAAGGGTGTACTTCAATAGGAAAGAATAGGATATTAATGCACAATAAATAATAATCTGAAAGTATAAAACTTACTGGTAATAGTAAGTACACAGAAGATTATAACACTGTAACTGTGATGGGCAAATTACTCTTATCCTAAGTAGAAAGACTAAACAATGAAACAGTAAAAAGTAATAACTACAAAAACTTTTCAAGGCATAGTACAATAAAATATAAATAGAAACAACAAAAATTAAAAAGTTGGGGGTAAACAGTTAAGGCAAGTTTTTATTAGTTTTTTTTTTTTTGAATGTTTGTTCATTAATGCAAATAGTGTGATGGTTAACACTGAGTGTCCACTTGATTGGATTAAAAGATATAAAGTATTGATCCTGGGTGTATCTGTGAGGGTGTTGCCAAAGGAGATTAACATTTGAGTCAGTGCTCTGTAAAAGGAAGACCCACCCTTAATCTGGGTGAGCACTGGCAAATTAGCTGCCGGCAAAGATAAAGCAGGTAGAAAAACATGAAAAGACTAGATTGGCCTAGCCTACTAGCCTACCTCTTTCTGTGGTGCTGGATGGTTCCTGCCCTCAAACATTGGACTCCAAGTTCTTCGGGGTTTTTTTGTTTTTTTTTTTTGAGACAGAGTCTCACTCTGTCGCCCAGGCTGGAGTGCAGTGGCGTGATCTCGTCTCACTGCAAGCTCCCCCTCCTGGGTTCACGTCATTCTCCTGCCTCAGCCTCCCAAGTAGCTGGGACTATGGGCTCCAGCCACCACGCCCGGCTAATTTTTTGTATTTTTAGTAGAGACGGGTTTTCACTGTGTTAGCCAGGATGGTCTGGATCTCCTGACCTCATGATCCGCCTGCCTCAGCCTCCCAAAGTGCTGGGATTACAGGCGTGAGCCACCGCACCCGGCCAGTTCTTCAGTTTTTGGACTCCATCTGGCTCTCCTTGCTCCTCAGCTTGCAGACAGTCTATTGTGGGACCTTGTGATCTTGTGAGTTAATACAATAATAAACCCTCCTGTATACGTATATATCTGTCTTATTAGTTCTGTTCCTGTAGAGAACCCTGATTAATCAGATTTTGTTACCAGGAGTGGTTCTAGAAGAACAGAATATTAAGCATGACGTTTTTTGTTAGTGTGGGGTTCTGGAGTTAGCTGCTTAAATATGATTAGACCCAAAAATGCTAAGGGCTCTACTTCTAATAGTATGAAGAGCACTGATAGACTGTGGTGTGAACTGTTTAGAGAGTTATGCAAAATGAATGCATTTGACAGTCATGATTCACTCCTTGTGAGAGACAAGGAGTTTTCTGACTCTCTGCATAATACCTTTGACCATGTGTGGAGAACCAAGGACATAATGAAGCTGGTTGTTTGCTCCTAAGTTCAATGGACAAAATGATGGAAAAAAAAAAAATGAACTCAGATATTCTAACTCCTGGCTTCAGAAGCAGATACTGAGCCTCAAATCTCTTAAGATTGCCCTGAGTGAGAGTCTTTTTTTTTTTTTTTTATACTTTAAGTTTTAGAGTACATGTGCACAATGTGCAGGTTAGTTACATATGTATACATGTGTCATGTTGGTGTGCTGTACCCATTAACTTGTCATTTAACATTAGGTATATCTCCTAATGCTAACCCTCCCCCTTCCCCCCCACCCCACAACAGGCCCTGGTGTGTGATGTTCCCCTTCCTGTGTCCATGTGTTCTCATTGTTCAATTCCCACCTATGAGTGAGAACATGGGGTGTTTGGTTTTTTGTCCTTGCGATAGTTTGCTGAGAATGATGGTTTCCAGCTTCCCCTTTAAAGAAGGAGCCAAAATTGTGCAAAACAGACACAAGCTCTTATTGTGTGAGTGCTGACCTACAAGAAAAGATGCATGCACGGCCTCGCCGGGTGGCTACTGTTAAAGTGAGGGCATTGATTGGAAAAGAATGGGACCCTGAAACTTGTAATGGCGACATGTGGGAGGACCCTGATGAAGCTGGGGACACTGAGTTTGTAAAATCTGATGAAACTTTTTTGCCAAAAGGAACAGCTTCCCCAACCCCAGCAGTGGCAACATCCCCTCCCTGACCCATGCTGCCATCAGCCTTTCCACCTTTGCCTGAGGAGGCAAACTCTGTACTGCTTGAGGCAACAGTAATGGCATGGCCTCACCTAAGGCAGCTGCCAGGCAAGATAATGTTGATTCTCCTCAGGAGCCACCCCCAACACCCCTGTTTGCTTCTAGACTTATAACTAGACTAATGTCCTGGCGAGCCCCTAGAGGTGATGCTCAACATGTGACCCATGAGGAGGTGCACTACACTCAAAAATAATTGCTTGAGTTTTCTAATTAATATAAGCAGAAATCTGAAGAATAGGCATAGGAATGGATATTAAGGTTGTGGGATAAGTGTGGAAGGAACAAAAGGTTGTATCAGGCTGACTTCACTGATTTACGCCCACTGAGCAGGGACTCTGCATTTAATATTGCAGCTAGGGGAGTTAATAAAAGGTTCTAATAGTTTATTTGCTTGGTTAGCTGAAATATGGATTAAAAGATGGCCCACTATAAGTGAGCTGAAAATTCCTGATTTCCCTTGGTTTAATGTAGAGGAAAGGATTCAAAGGCTTAGGGAGATTGGGATGTTGGAGTGGATTAGTCACTTTAGACCTACTCCTCCCAGCTAAGAGGGCCCAGAAGATATATCCCTGGCCAATGCCTTGTGAAATAGATTTGTTAGGGTAACACCTGCATCTTTGAAGAGCCCTGTAATCACTCTTCTCTGTATGTCAGAACTGTCAGAAGTGCAGTCACTCAAATACAAAATTTAAATACAATGGGAATAATTGGATCCCGAGGTGGCAGGGGCCAAGTGGTGGCACTTGACTATCAAAAGCAAGGTGGACGTAGACACAATAATTGACAACAGAGGCAAAGCAGCAATCAGAATATTCTGACTCATGTAGAGCTCTGGCATTGGCTAATTTATCACTGTGTTCTTAGAAGTGAAATTGATAGGAAGCCTACTGCATTTCTACTTAATTTATATATAAGCAGAAAACATCTAGGTAGAATGGACAAAGGACTATTGAATTATAAAAACAGAGAATCATGGCTCCCCAATCAATTTCCAGACTTGAGGCAGTTTACAGACCCAGAACCCCCTGAATGAAGGGGAGGCAGGGTCCCCTTGAGGAAGGACCCCACTACACTACCAACAATGTATGCTGTTAATGTTTCTTCAATACTTCCCCAAGGAGACCTTTGGCCTTTTATCAGGGTAACTATGCAATGGGGAAACGGAAATCATTAGATATTTTAGGGACTACTGAACACTGGTTCTGAGCTGACATTGATTCCAGGAGACCCAATACATCATTGTGGTCCTCCAGTTAAAGTAGGGGTTGCGGAGGTCAGATAATTAATGGAGTTTTAGTTCAAGTCTGACTTTCAGTGGGTCCAGTGGGTCCCTGGACTCATCCTGTGGTCATTTCCCCAGTGCCAGAATGCATAATTGGCATGGACATATTTAGCACATAGCAGAAGCCACACATTGGCTCCCTGACTGTTCAGGTGAGGGCTACTATGGTGGGAAAGGCCAAATGGAAGCCATTAGAGCTGCCTCTACCTAGAAAAATAGTAAATAAAAAATTATATTGCATCCCTGGTGGGATCACGGAGATTAGTGACACCATCAAGGAGCTGAAAGATGCAGGGGTGGTGATTCCCACCTCACCGTCATTCAACTCTCCTATTTGGCCTGTGCAGAAGACAGATGGATCTTGGAGAATGACAGTGGATTATGGTAAGCTTACCGAAGTGGCGACTCCAATTGCAGCTTCTGTACCAGATGTGATTATTGCTTGAGCAAATTAAGGAATCTCCTGGTACCTGATATGCAGCCATTGACTTGGTAAATGCCTTTTTCTCCATTCCTGTCCCTAAGGCCCACCAGAAGCAATTTGCCTTCAGGTGGCAAGGGCAGCAATATATCTTTACTGTCCTACCTCAGGGGCATATCAACTCTCCGGCTTGCTGTCATAATGTTATTTGCTTTTCACTTCCACAAGGTATCATATTGGTCCATTACATTGATGACATTATGCTGATTGGATCCAGTGAGTGAGAAGTAGCAAATACACTGGACTGATTGGTGGGACATTTGCATGCCAGAGGATGGACAATAAACCTGACTAAAATTCAGGGACCTTTTACCTCAGTAAAATTTCTAGGGGTCCAGTGGTGTGTGGCCTGTCAAGATATTCCTTCCAAGGTGAAGGATAAGTTGCTACATTCGGCCCTCCTACAACCAAGAAAGAGGCACAATGCCTAGTGGGCCTATTTGGATTTTGGAGGAAACATGTTCCTCATTTGGGTGTGTCACTCTGGCCCATTTATCCAGTGACCTGAAATGCTGCTAGCTTTGAGTGTGGTCCAGAACAGGAGAAGACTCTGCAATAGTTCTGGGCTGCTGTGCAAGCTGCTCTGCCACTTGGGCCATATGACCCAGCAGATCCAATGGTGCCTGAGGCATCACAGGCAGATAGGGATGCTGTTGGGAGCCTTAGGCAGGCCCCCATACGTAAATCAAAGAAGGGCCTCTATAATTTTGGAGGAAGGCCCTTCCATCTTCTCCAGATAACTACTCTCCTTTTGAGAGATGGCTCTTGGCCCGTTACTGGGTTTTGGTGGAAACTGAATATTTGACTATGGGTCATCAAGTCACCATGCAACCTGAACTGCCTGTCATGAACCAGGTGCTTTCTGACCTATCTAGCCATGAAGTGGGCCATGCACAGAAGCATTCCATCATGAAATTGAAGGGGTATATAAGTGATCGGACTTGAGCAGGTCATGAAGGCACAAGTAAGTTACATGAGGAAGTGACTTAAATGCCCATGGTCTCCATTCATTCCGCCCTGCCTTCTCTCCCATAGCCTGCACCAATGGCCTCATGGGGAGTTCCCCCATGATCAGTTGACAGAGGAAGAGAAGACTAGGGCCTGGCTCCCAGATGGTTCTGCACAATATGCAAGCACCACTCAAAAGTGGACAGCTGCAACACGGCAGCCCCTTTCTAGGACATCCCTGAAGGATAGCAGTGAAGGGAAACCTTCCCAATGGGCAGAACTTCAATCAATGCACCTGGTTGTGCACTTTACATGGAAGGAGACATGGGCAGATGTGCGATTATGTACTGATTCGTGGGTTGGAGCCATAGTTTCCCTGGATGGTCAGGGACTTGGAAGAAACATGATTGGAAAACTGGTGATAAAAAAAATTTGGGCAAGAGGTATGTGGATGGACCTGTCTGAGTGATCAAAAACTGTAAAGATATTTGTATCCCATGTGAGTGCTCACAAATGTGTGTCCTCGGCAGAGGAGTGTTTTAATAATCAAGTGGATAGGATGACCCATTCTGTGGACAACACTCAGCCTTTCCCCAGCCACCCATCCTTGCCCAGTGGGTTCATGAACAGTGGTCATGGTGGCAGGGATGGAGGTTACACATGGGCTCAGCAACAGGGACTTCCACTCATCAAGGATGACTTGGCTACAGCCACTGCTAAGTGCCCAATTTGCCAGTAGTAGAGACCAACACTGAGCCCTCAATATGGCACAAATCCTTGGGGTGATCAACCAGCTACCTAGTGGCAGGTTGATTATATTGCACTTCTTCCATCATGGAAAGCGCAGAGGTTTGTCCTCAATGGAATAAACACTTACTCCAGATATGGGTTTGCCTGTCCTGCACGCAATGATTCTGCCAAGACTACCATCCATGGACTCATGGAAAGCAGTATTTCACACCGCATTGACTCTGAACAAGGCACTCACTTTGCAGCTAAAGAAGTGTGGCAGTGGGCTTGTGCTCATGAAATTCACTGGTCTTCCCATGTTCCCTGTCATCCTGAGGCAGCTGATTTGATAGAATGGTGGAATGGCCCTTTGAAGTCATAATTACAATGTCAACTAGGTGACAATAGCGGCAAAGTTTTCCAGAAGGCCACGTATACTCTGAATTGGCATCCAATATATGGTACTGTTTCTCCCATAGCAAGGATTTATGGCTCCAGGAATCAAGGGGTAAAAGTGTAAGCGGCATCAATCACCATCACCCCTAATGACCCACTAGCAAAATTATTGTTTTGCTTCCTGTTCCCATGACATTATGTTCTGCTGGCCTATAGGTCTTAGTTCCAGAGCGAGGAAAGCTGCCACCAGGAGACACAACAATGATTTCATTAAACTGGAAGTTAAGATTGCCACCTGGACACTTTGGTCTCCTCCTACCTTTAAGTCAACAGGCTAAGAAGGGAGTTACAGTTTTGGCTGGGATGATTGACTGGGACTATCAAGATGAAATCAGTGTATTGTTTCACAACAGAGGCAAGGAATAGTATGCATGGAATACAGGAGATCCTTTAGGGCATCTCTTAGTATTACCATGCCCTGTGATTAAGGTCAATGAGAAACTACAACAGCCCAATCCAGGTAGTACTATAAATTGCCCAGACCCTTCAGGAATGAAAGTTTGAGTCACTCCACCTGGAAATAAAATCATGACCTACTGAGGCACTTGCTGAAGGCAAAGGGAATACAGAATGCGTAGTAGAAGAAGGTAGTTATCAATACCAGCTACGACCACGTGACCAGCTGCAGAAATGACTGTAATTGTCATGAGTATTTCCTCCTTCTTTTTGTTAAAAATATGTTTGTGCATGTATACACTTGCACTAATAAAATATCCTCATTTTATTTCATTTTTCCTTTATCATGCAACATAAGATTTATTGACTTCATGTCAGCATTTTTAACCGTAATAGCATAAAGTTAACAATACTTTGTTAACTTTTGGGGATTCGTGCATTTCTGGTTGTATGAAGGATAGTTTTATTATGTTAGGTGTATTTATGACATTATTTTTGTATTTATTTGAAGATTATGTATGATCTCAGGAGATGTGTATAGGTTCAAGTTGACAAGGGGTAGACTTGTGATGGTTAATACTGAGTGTCAACTTGATTGGATTGACAGATGCAAAGTACTGATCCTGTGTGTGTCTTGAGGGTGTTGCCAAAGGAGATTAATATTTGAGTCAGTGGGCTGGGAAAGGAAGATTCACCCACAATCCAGGTGGGCCCCATCTAATAAGCTGCCAGTGAATATAAAGCAGGCAGAAAAACGTGAGAAGAATAGACTGGCCCAGCATCCCAGCCTATATCTTTCTGTGGTGCTGGATGCTTCCTGCCCTAGAACTCTGGACTCTAGGTTCTTCAGTTTTTGGACTCAGACTGGCTCTTCTTGTTCTTCAGTTTGCAGACAGCTTATTCTAGGACCTTGTGATCATGGGAGTTAATACTTAATAAACTATATATATCTCTTAATAGTTCTGTCCCTCTAGAGAACCCTGATTAATACAAATAGTGTTGTTATTAGGTTAAAATAATGGGTTATAAAATAGTACTTGAAATCATGATAACCTCAAACCAAAAAACATACAATGGATACACAAAAAACAAAAAGCAATAAACTAAATTATAACACTAGAGAAAATTATCTGCACTAGAGGAAGACAGGAATGATAGAGAAGAGGAAGAGAAGATCACAAAACAACCAAAAAATAACAAAATGGCAGGAATAAGTCCTTACTTATCAGTAATAGCATAGGATGTATATGGACTAAACACCCCAATCAAAAGACATCGACTGGTAGAAGGGATGAAAAAATAAGACCCATGAACTTTTGCTATAACAAACATATTTCACCTGTAAAGACACAAATAGACTGAAATTTAAAAAAAGAAAAATATATTTTATGCCAATGGAAACCACAAAAGTGCAACAGTCACTATATTTATATCACACAACATAGATTTCGAGACAAAAACTATAAAAAAGAGACAAAGAACATCACTATATAATGACAATGGGGTCAATTCAGCAAGAGAATATAACAGTTGTAAATATATATATGCATTAAACACTGGAGCACTCAGATATATAAAGGAAATATTATTAGCACTAAAGAGAGAGCTAGGCCCCAATAAAATAATAGCTGCAGACTTCAGCTCTTATTTAGTATTAAGCAGATTTTCCAGAAAAAAAATCAACAAAGAAACATCAGACTTAATCTGCGCTATAGACCAAATGGATCTAATAGATACTTACAGAACATTTCATGCAAGAGCTGCAGAATACACATTCTTTTTTCAGCATATGGATCATTCTCAAGGATAGACCATATGGTAGATCACGAAATAAGTCTTAAAACCTTTAAAAATTTGAGGTAATATCAAGCATCTTTTCTAACCCCGATGGAATAAAACTAGAAATTAATGACAAGAAGAATTTTGAAAACTATACAAATACATAAATATTAAACAATATGCTCCTGAATGACCAGTAGGTCAATAAATAAAGAAATAAATTGAAAATTTTCTTGAAATAAATGATAATCCCAACACAACATAAAAACTGATGGAATATAGCAAAAACAGTACTAAGAGGGAAGTTTATAGCTGTAAGTGCTTAAATTAAAAAAGAGAAAACATTTCAAATAAACAATCTAACGATGCATCTTAAAAATGAGAAAAGCAAGAGAAAATCAAACCCATAATTGGTACAAGAAATAATAAAGAACAGAGCAGATATAAATGAAACTGAAATGAAATAATAAAACAACAGTACAAGAGATCAATGAAATAAGAAGCTGGCTTTTTGAAAAGTTCAACAAAATTGACAAACATTTAGCCATACTAAGAAAGAGAGAAGATTCACATAAATCAAATCAGAAATGTAAAAAGACATTACATCTGACACTGCAGAAATTCAAAGGATCATTAGTGGCTGCTATGACCAACTACATGCCAATAAATTGGAAAATCTAGAAGAAATGGAACAATTTCTAGATATATACAACCTACCAAAATTGAACCAGGAAGAAATAAAAAAACCTGAAAAGATTAATATAAAGTAATGAGATAGAAACCATAATAAAAAGTCTTCCAGTAAAGGAAAGCCTGAGACCTGATGGCTTCACTGCTGAATTCTACCAAACATTTAAAAAACTAATACCAATCCTAATCAAATTATTCCAAAGAATAAAGGAGAGAATTCTATCAAACTCATTCTATGAGGCCAGTGTTACCCTGATAGTAAACCAAACCAGACAAAGTCATATCAAAAAAAAAGAACACTACAGCCCAATATCTCTGATGAATATTGATGCAAAAATTCTCAACAAAATACTAGCAAACTGAATTCAACAATACATTAGAAAGATGCTTCATCTTGACCAAGTGGGATTTATCCATGGCATACAAGGATGCTTAAAAAGAAGCATATCAATCTATGTGATACATCACATCAACAGAATAAAGGATTAAAAAGAATATGATCATTTAAACTGATGAAAAAAGCATTTGATAAAATTTAATATACCTTCATGGTAAAAATCCTCAAAAAATCTGGATATAGGAAGAACATACCTGAACATTATAAAAGCCACATATGATAGATCCACAGCTAGTATCACACTGAATGGTATGAAAATGAAAACGTTTCCTCTAATATCTGGAACACTACGAGGACGTTCACTGTTACCACTGTTATTCAACACAGCATTGGAAATCCTAGCTAGAAAAATTAGACGAGAGAGATAAAAAGCGCATCCAAATCTGAAAGGAAGAAGTGAAATTATTCTTGTTTACAGATATATTATCTTGTATTTTGAAAAACCTAAACAAATTACCAAAAAAACTATTAGAACTGATAATCAAATTCAGTACAGTTGCAGGATACAAAATCAACATTCAAAATCAGTAGCATTTCTAAATGCCAACAGTGAACAATGTAAAAAAGAAATTTAAAAAAGTAATCCCAATTACAATAGCCATAAAAAAATTAAACACCTAGGAATTAACCAAATAAGTGAAAGATCTCTATAATGAAAACTATAAAACATTGATGAAAGAAATTGAAGAGGACACAAAAAATAGAAAAATATTCTATTTTCATGGATTGGAAGAATCAATATTGTTAAAATCCCCATACTACCCAATCTACAGATTCAATGCAATCCCTATCAAAATATCAATGACATTCTTCAATTACATAGAAAAAATAATTCAAAAATTTATATGCAAACACACAAAAAACAAGAATAGCTATTCTAAACTCTCCTAAACAAAAAGAACAAAAGAAGAGCTATCCAAAACTATCCTAATAATAATAATAAAAAAACTGGAGAAATCACATTACTGTCTTCAAACCATAGTAGAGTGATAGTAACCAAAACAGTACTATACTGCATAAAAACAGACACAAAGCCAATGGAACAGAATAGAGAATGCAGGAACAAATCCACACACTGAACTCATTTTCAGTAAAGGTCTTAAGAAAATGCACTAAGGAAAAGGCAGTCTTTTTAATAACTGGTTCTGGGAAAACTGGATATCCATATGCAGAAGAAAAGAACTGACCCCTATTTGACATATACAAAAATCAAATCAAAATGGATTAAAGACTTAAATCTAAGACCTCAAAACATGAAACTACACAAATAAAACATTGGGGAAAACCTCCAGGACACTGATCTGGGCAAAAATTTTTGAGCAATATGCCACAAGCACAGGCAACCAAAGCAAAAATGAACAACTGAAATCATATTAGGTTTACAGCCAAGGATACAATCAAAGTGAAGTGACAACTCACACAATGGGAGAAAGTATTTGCAAACTACCTATCTTATAAGGGATTAACAACCAGAATGTATAAGGAGCTCAAACAGCTCTACAAGAAAAAATCTAATAATCTGATCAAAAGATGGGCAAAAGAGTTAAGTAGATATTTCTCTATAGCAAACAGGCATATGAAAAGGTGCTCAACACCATTGATCATCAGAAGAATGCAAATCAAAGCTACAATGGGATAGCATCTCACCCCAGTTAAAATGGCTTGTATCCAAAAGACAGGCAATAACAAATGCTGGTGAGGATGTGAATAAAAGGAACCCCTAGTACACTGTTGGTAGAAATGTAGATTAGTATAAACACTATGGAAAGCAGTGTGTAGCTTTCACAAAAAAACTAAAAATAAAGCTACTATATGATCCAGCAATCCCACACCAAAATATACACCCCAAAGATCTGAAATCAGTATATCCAAAGGTGTCTGTACTTCCACGTTTATTGCAGCACTGTTCACAATAGCCAAGATTTGCAAGCAACCTAGTGTCCACCAATAGACAAATAGATACAGAAAATGTGACACATATACACGGTATTAGCCTGTTCTCATACAGATAATAAAGACATACCCAAGACTGGGTAATTATAAAAGAAAGACGTTTAATTGACTAACAGTTCCACATGGCTGGGGAGACCTCACAATCATGGCAGAAGGCAAGGAGGAGCAAGTCACATCTTACATAGTGAGGGAAGAAAGAACTTGTGCAGGGGAACTCCTCTTTATAAAAACAACAGATCTCATCAGATTTATTCACTATCATGAGAACAGCACAGGGAAGACCCACCCCCTTGATTCAATTACCTCCCAATGTGTCCATCCCACAACACATGGGAATTGTGGGAGCTGCAATTCAAAATGAGATTTGGGTGGAGACACATCCAAACCGTATCAACACAATAGAGTACAATTCAGCCATAGAAAGGAATAAGATACAGTCATTTGCTAAAACATGAATGAAACTGGAGATCATTATGTTAAGTGAAATAAACCTGGCACAGAAAGACAAACATTGCCTTTTCTCACTTATTTGTGGGATATAAAAACCACAACAATGTAACTCAGGGACATAGAGAGTAGAAAGGTGGTTACTGGCAGCTGGGAAGGGTAATGGCGTGGTGGTGGGGAAAGATGGGGATGGTTAATGGGTACAAAAAGAACATAGGAAGAATGAATAAGATCTACCATTTGATAGCACATCAGGGTGACTGTAGTCAATAATAACTTAATTGCATATTTTAAAATAAAGAGTATAATTGGATTGGTTGAAACTCAATGGATAAATGCTTGGATTGATGGATGCCTCATTCTTCATAATGTGCTTATTTCATACTGCATGCTTATATGAAAACATCTCATATATTTCATACATAGATGCACCTATGATATACCTAAAAAAATAAAAATAAAAAAGTATAAAGAGTATACTTGGTTATTTTAAACTTTGTATCAAATTTATATTTTGTTTGCCCTTGTTTTTTTATGTTGTTTCATTTTAAACACACTATTAAATAAGGATTGTGGGGATAACTAATCTTTTTGATAATTTTAATTTTTTATAATCATTCAGACTATATAACTGGCTATTCTTTTAATCTGTGTATTTTTTATGATACCTGGATGTTATGTAAACACTTTTAAAGTGATTTTTTTCCATTTGACAATATAGAAATTCTGTTGTGTTATTATAAAACATTTTAATATTTACAGTGGGTTTTGTGGTATTAATGAGCAAGGATAGGCTTTTTTAAAAATTTCTAAGTACTATGGGCACTACATATTATAAAATTTTTAAATAGTACAGGAGGGCTTAGAATGAAAGGGTTCTTTGTTCTATCTTTCCTATTTTATTTATTAGTCAACTTATTTGTTTTTGGCAATTTGTGTTTTTCTCCTCTTCTGGAATAAACTTCTTAATGTAGGAAATACATATGTATTCTTGTTATTTAATTTATTATTAGGAGGCCTTATATATTGAATACTACCTACGAAATAGGAGGGGGAAGTATAGTACTTAGATTCCTCTTCTCAAATTTTAATGGTTATAACATTAGTTGTTATAGACGTTGATTTTCAAAAAATTAAATAATAAATGTAGTGATCCTAGAATATCTAAGAGGTACTGGAATAAATAATGGAGCTGCCAATTTTAAATATGTCTCAATTATCTAATACCACAATGTATTGTATAAGAAACTCAATATTTAGGGGCTTAAAACAACAATCATTTATTATACCTACAAATCCAAAGAATGGCTAAGCTGTTCAACTAATCTTGGCTCAGCTTAGGTGGTTTTTCTGGTCTCTGTAGGACTCAATCACATATGTTGGATGGTATTGAGTAAGAAGATTCAGCTTATTCCATGAATTTCCCATCTTTCAGAAAGTATATCTGAGCTTATTCTCATGATGGTAGCTGAAGTTCATGAGTGACAGTAGGAGATTTCAAGGCCTATTGAGGGCTAGTTTGGGAACTGACATATCTATGGTATTCTATCGGCTAAAACAAAACCCAAGGCCACCCAAATTCAGAGGCGGAATGCACAGTCTCCCTCTCTTGATTTTGAGGAGATGCAAACTCATTTTGCTAAAGTCATGGATACAAGGAGATGTGAAGAACTGGGGTGATTTTTCCTATTAATTTACCAAAATATGTTTTGAAAATAACCCATATAAGCAAACATCTGATGGTCTCATCAGAATTAGAAAAGAAGAATAATTTTGCAATATATTTTTTAATTTAAAAAACTGAAATAAAGTTTTTTTTACTACTTTTTAAACCTCTTATTTAAGTGGACCCATCTGGAATGGAGATTACACCTCTCAAATCGCTATACATAATATAGACACCAACAAAATATGGCTATGAATAAAACTTTATCTCTCATGCCAAACTTTCCCCTAAAGTACAGAACTTAAATGATTAGAATATATTTAAAACTAGATGGGGGTGCAACAAGAAAGAGTTCATTAAATCCCAATTTAATACTCTCTTATTTTTGTTCCCATAACATCAGTATATGGGGATGCTATTTACAGAGATTTGTAAAATATAATGGTGATTAGCCATTCACATACATAATTCATGAGGACAAGTTGCAAACATTTCTGGTACATGAAGATAATCTATTTTTCATTTGCATTTTTTCAATGACTATGCTGAAAAACTTTTCATTTTTTTGATGCCCCAAAATAATCAGATTTTATATTTGCATATCATTAATCATAAATAATATCTATTCAAGTAATTTATTCACTGAAGTGTACTATAGATTTAGAAGACCAGTGATCTACTTATAACAATTATAATAGTTATCATGAATGCATGTGAAATTCATCAAATCGCAGAGGTCAGAGAATCAAAATTGGCCATTTTTCTTATTGATCCATCTGTGACAATGTTAAATGGCTAAAAATAACTTTGTAAGGAGACTCATATAACGGACAGTTTACCAAAGTCAGTCCAACTAGTATAATCAGACTCTGACCACATTCTTCAGAGCATTCATGTGAGTTACAATTTCTGTAACCTTGATATTTTATCTGTTGAAAGGTAATAAAATCACAAATTAAAAAAATATAGTGAAGATAAATCTATTTGAATAACTTAATTATAATTACACATTTTTAAACACCCTCATGAGAATGTTTTACTTTTAACAGAAGGTGAACTTCTGATACAGACGGAAAGTGTTTTTATAGTGTAGGTGTAAGAAGACGTAAAGTAATCAGGGTCTTACTCGGCAATGGTTTCAGAGACAGATTGGAAGCACAATTATGCAAGGCAAAGCCTCAAATACTTAACTCAGATAAATTAAGAGGGAAAATACTTAACTCAGATAAATTAAGAGGGAATAGAGGCAGGAAAGAGTAAAGTTTATGATAAGAACTGTGATTATGGGTAGGTTAAATGGGACATTACGAATGAAGATTTTGTTGGGAGTCCAGAAGACCAAAATATCTATCACCTCTCTATTTAATTCGTTTATGTCTATAACACTAGTAATATGCCATTCTTCTGTTATTCAAACTATTTCAGCTTTTTCTTTTAATCCACCACCATGGAAATGTCATTTGAATGGCAAAGAAATCATCCATTTAAAGATGCTTGTACAAAAGTTATACAAACTGTAAACAAGAAACATATCTTTGAAAATCAGGTCTTGTAATTGTTCAAATTAAGTTATATAACTTCAACTTACTTTTCTATTATTTATTTTCTATTCATTCATTAAGCTGTACATAGTCTACAAACTTAAAACAAAAGGAATGCTCAACATACAAAATTTTATTTTAGCCTAAACATTGGTGCCAGATAACAAAACGTACATGAAGTGTTCCACACAGTGTTAAAATTATCTTCAAAAATAGCTAGCATTCAATTGATACTAAATGTGAATAAGGCTTTAGACATTACATAAATTGTTTTATTTATTTATTTATTTATTGAGATGGAGTCTCGCTCTGTAGCCTAGGCTGTAGCGCAGTGGCACGATCTCGGCTCACTGCAAACTCCGCTTCCCAGGTTCAAGCAATTCTCCTGCCTCAGCCCCCTGAGTAGCTGGGATTACAGGTGCACACCACCATGCCTGGCTAATTTTTGTATTTTAGTAGAGATGGGGTTTCACCATGTTGGTCAGGCTGGTCTCGAACTCCTGACCTCAGGTGATCCACTGGCCTTGGCCTCTCAAACTGCTGGCACAACAGGAATGAGCCACCACGCCCGGCACATAAATTATTTTATAACAATAGTAACAAGTTAGTTAAAAATATTTTATTTTATGCTTTCAAGTTCAGCTGTTTTCATATTAAATAGAACTAAAAATTCCAATCACTAAAATGAGATGATGATATGACTTAAAGTTACCAATATTAACTGTTAACAAAGAGAAAGGAGAGAAAATTCCATGGGAATGTAAGAATATTCATCTAGGAATAGAGAAAGCTTGCTTCCACTGAAAAAAAATTTAATAAAAATAGAGGATAAAACCAAATATCTTAAAATATTCAGTATTTTGATTTAAACTATTAAAAATTGGCATGAGGTAAAACAATTTTTGAACAGAAATAATTTTGGAGCTTTTCTGTTTCAAAATTTAATGCTGCTACTGAGAACACTATGTAGCACAGAAACAAAATGACTTATGCAAGAACATGTCTGATTTACACTTAGACCTAACAATAGAACCAGATTCCACTGATTGCAGAGTCCCCTTTCAATAGACTTAGACTTTCAGATCATTTCTTGGCCTCTAGCTGTTCTTAAGCATTGGAAGTTAACAAATGGGTCACACTATTCATTTTGTGGGTAGTTCTAAAATTTAAGTGAAAAAAAAATGGAATTGTGTTTGACAAAATAAACAACTACAAATTTTCAGTGTTCAGTAAAGGTTTTTTTTTTTTTTTTTTTTTTTTTTTTTTTTTTTTTTTTTTTTTTTGCCTAAACCACCATGAAACTTTTAACAACTCATGAAAAGTCTAAAGTTTGAGGGGAAACTTGAATAAATTCTGAAATTCAATTGTGAGTCTCAGAATAACCAAAAGTTTACTGTACCATCTGTCGATCCAGTAGAATGAACCTGAAAGATTGCTCAAGTAAAGGCGTAATTTAGTTAAAATAAAGGGTGGGGGGGGGGTGGCATAAGAAAATATAAACTTTGCTCTATATTTTGTTAATATTATCCTGAGTCTACTTTTCATCCATGCAAAGGCAACCTCCTGAATCACAGGAATTTCCCACAAAGGTGGTAGTTTTTGTACCAGGTTCTACAATTCTTCATTTCCTAATCCCTTATTATCTTACACATCCTCTACAGTAGGTTTTCTAATTTGTCAATATTTCTGTTAAAATGAAAATCCAGGCAATAATTAATTTAAAGGTACTCTAAAAATATCTCAATGTTTTAACTATGTGGGAATTTAAGACCATGTATGAAGAAGATATATAGAAAAATAACATATTCTTATCATTTGACTTGCAAATTCATCAAGAGCAATGGATTTTACAATCTCCAAGCAAAATTTATAAGTATTTACCTAATGATTTGGTTTTTATTTAAGCTATTTGTGTAGAATGAAAGCATTTAATAACATCCTGTGCAAAATTCAAATGTTAGGTAATTCTAAATTCATCTGGAAATATATTCCAAAAGTGTTATAAGATTTAAAGATTCTTTTAATGGCAGGACACAGCACAATGATACTGGGGAAGATGAAAAGCAGAACTCTCTTACAGACAAGATTGAGAGAAAACAGTCAGATAGAATCAAATGCGGGTTGCACCGCATAAACAGGGTGGTAACAAACAGTAGCTATAGCAGCAGTTTATTTATGGCAAATGAGGTGGGGTAGTTAGGTTTTGTATGCTATCCGTGGATTGACTAATGTGAGTAATTTCTCAGCCTCCAGGAATCAGTGCTATTCCTAGTTGTCTGGTACCTGGCTTGGGGTAATTAGGATGTGTGTACAGTGGACTTAGAGTGTGAAACCTCCTTAAAAAAGGAAAGTGGTTGGGGTTGGGTGTATTCAACTGCTCAAAAAGTGAAACTGGCCAACTCCCACCAAAGAACTGGCTTAAGACCGCATTTTTTGTTCTCACCTTGTACCAAATAATATCTTAATAATAAATATTGAATGAATATTGAGAATAAAACAGATTAAATTAAAAACCCATTTGAATTGAAAGTGATTCAAAGGCAAGTAGAATAAAATCTAAAAATATGAAAAGAAAATGTATGTTTAGATGTGAATGGAGATTATAAAATTGTAGATATCTCTTTTCAAGTAATATAATACAATCATTCATAGCAAGTAATAAGAATCCAGAATTTTTTCAGATATTGTATTCTTCTCACTTTATAAAACACTGTGAAGCTAAAATCTAGATAATACTAAATCTGACTTCAGCAAAGTCAAAATAAACCATGTATAGTAAAACCTGAAAATTTATTTATTTATTTTTTAGAATCTTTTTTTTGTTGTTTTGTTTTCGGAGATGGAGTTTCACTGTTGTTGCCCAGGCTGGACTGCAATAGTGCGATCTCGGCTCCTGCAACCTCCGCTTCCCAGGTTCAAGTGATTCTCCTGCCTCAGCCTCCGGAGAAGCTGGGATTACAGGCATGCGCTACCACGCCCGGCTAATTTTGTATTTTTAGTAGAGATGGGGTTTCTCCATGTTGGTCAGGCTGGTCTCAAACTCCTGACCTCAGGTGATCCGCCCGCCTCGGCCTCCCAAAGCGCTGGGATTACAGGCATGAGCCACTGCGCCCTGCCCGAGAATCATTTTTAAATGTACGTCTCAACAAGTTTTGAAGAATTCATGCACCTGTGTAAACACCACAATACTAAAATAGAGAACATGAGAGCACTTCCAACAGTTCCTTCAGCATCGTGTCAAGCAACTCTACCACCTACCCCAATCTCCTTTCACTATAGACTTTTCTAGAATATTTAATAAATACAATAATTCAGCATATACTCTTTTTGTCTGTGTTCTTCCAGTCAGCATTTTGAGCTTCATCCATGTCATTATATACAAAAGCAGTTTTTTTTAATTACAGAGTATTTTCCATTGAGTGAATATACAATTGGTTGTCCATTTATCTATTGATGGATACTTGAATTGTTATCAGCTTTTGGCTATTCTGAATAAAGCTGCTGTGAACCTTTCTGTACAAAGCGTTGTGCAAATTTATATTTTATTTTTATTTTTTAAATACCTAGAAGTAGGATCGTTTGGTTTTGTGGTAAGCATAGATTGAATTTGATAAGAAAATGTCAAACGGTTTTCCAAAATGGCTGTAGCATTTTTTCTTCCCACTATTAGTATATGATAGCTCCAGTTGTCCCAAATCATTGCCCTTATTTGGTTTCCACAGTTTAGGTATTTTTTAAAAAACAAGTTATGCTATTTTAGCAGATGTATAGAAGTATCTCATAATATATTTATGTTTCCCTGATGGCTTATGACATTGAACAACTTTTCATGTGCTTTTTGGTTATATGTATATTTTTGGGGATAATTTGTATAATTTTTGTTTAAATATTACATCCATTTTAAATTTTTTTCTAATTAAGTATGAGTTCTCTATGTGTTCTGAACACAAGTCCCTTTTGATAAATGTTTTACAAATATTTTCTCTCAGTCTATGGCTGGCTTTGAAGTTTCTTAGAATGTGTTCATAGAAATAGATACCTAATTGTTCAGTGTTCTTTTTCATTTTTGGTCTGAGATTTTGTATTCAATAAAATCTTTGCTTTTCTTTGAAGATCAGGAAGATTTTCTTCTATGTTTAATTTTAGTGATGTAGTAAGTTTTAATTTTATATTTCAATTTATTATTTTAATTACCTGTCTGTTTAAACATGCAAAATTAAATTGCCAACATTTTAATTTTAAAATGAATAAAATGATTAAACCATGGTTCAGAACTTTACAGACTTGGAAAGATGAAACTTATACTAAATTTCTTAATATCACTGGGATTCCTGGGATTAATATACAAAACATATTTTAACAGGGTACACATTTCTACTATGCCAATCCATAAAAACCTAATAAATTATAATAAATGATTTATTGAGTGAGGATTTTACCAGTATTTGTAATTTAATAAACCCAAACTCATGGAAACAAATATGCAGGATAAATAAATAAAGTGTCCAAAAAGCAAATTTAGTGAGGAAAAAAAGGGAAAGGATTTAAAGTCCAAGCCAGTAAACTCCTGTCATTAACTATGCTTGTCATTTGTTTATGTGTAAAAGGAAACAACCCAAAAAAAAAGTTTAAATGCAATGCCACAAATTAATTTTAGCTAATTTTTCATATTTTTGATAGTGATTTCAGATAATCAAAACATTCTATTGTTGCTTACACTTCCTCTGTTTACCTATATTTATAATGATGCAAAAGAGATAATACTCAGCTTTAGATTTTGAACAAATAAAATATATTAGGATGTTTTTAAATTAATCAGTGCATTTTCTAAACATGTATGGAGTTACTGAAATGTATCACTCATTGTTCCACGTAGTGGGCAAATAGTAGTTAAAAAAAAAATCCTTTTCATGATGGAACTTACATTCTAGGTGGCTTACTGAGTCAAAATATATTCTTCAAATACTTTACAATTAATAAGAATTTTTAAATAACTGCTTTGTTTCATAAGTATTTCCTTGGAATACACCCACACACAAGCACACACACACAAATAAATATAGGTCTTCTTGAATATAAAATATATCAAAGCTTAAATACTTTAAATTAATGATAATAATAGCTTTAAAAGTGTTGGTAGTAAAATCCAAAACATTATAATTCATTGTTTAGTGCCAAAATAATTTAACTACAAAGTAAAAATATCCCTACATAGATTAAAATTATTGATGCAAAACAGTTAAATAGGAAAATACAACAAAATATTATGATATATTTTTATTTCAATAGAACTGTCATTATTCTGTTAACATGATGGCTATTCTCTTTTAAGTAAAATACTTATGAGATGGTTAAGATATTTATAATATTTTTTAAACCCTGAGTATGTTAAATTGTCAATAAATATTATACATAAGTAGATGATAGATAAATAGAACTGTTTTCCACTTCCACTCAGATATTTTCTATATAAGTTATTCTGATATGAGTAATCAGGTTTCCTAAATGCAATATTTTTTTCATGTTATTAACATTAATTCTAATGTAACAAAATGAAAATGTAAATAAAAACAATGTAGATACACAGAAACTCAGATCTGATGATGGTAGATAAGATAGCAGAAGGTATGAAAGATCTAATGTATGTGGTAAAATATAAGGGAAACCAAGAAAATGGCTGCTATGTTCAGAATCAGAAAAAAAGAGAAATAATTGTCTAAGATTTTTTTTATTTAGAGAACTTTTGTAAAATGAGGAAATTTGCTTATATTTTTATTTCTTATTCCACCAATAATATGCTACATTGCTTACTACTATTTAGTAAAATGATATCATCAGCATCTCTACTTCTTTCCACTTACAAATCCTCCTTTCTATTACACCTTTCAACGTAGAGTAGCTAATGCTTTTACAGGGCTTCAGACTTTGGTTGTCTAATTTTTTCGTTGCTCCCACACGAGTGTCTATTTTGTGGTACCCATTATGCAAGGTATTAGGTACATATAATGGAAAATTTCAAGTATGACCACTAGACTGTCAATGGAAAATGTCAAGTATGACCATTAGACTGTCAATGAGTTAAATTCCTTGTATTGTTTCAATAATAATTGTTTGCACAGTTTTCCTGTGTTTTCTAGGGTTTTGAGATTTGCTGTGATACACCAGTAGTTTAAAATCAAAATTACAGTTTCATCCAGTAATGAAATATCAAGTTTTGCACGGTAAAATTTCTACTAGAGTTTTGTTCATGATCAATATTGAAATTTAGTGGTTCTAAAGTCAAAGCTATTCTTTTAGAATAGTTTGTTAGTATTAGAGGTCGTCTTCATCTTTAAATGATAGTAATAGTGACTATGAAAACTTTGACAGACTTAAATAAAAAGGGAAGCCTTATTTACATTACATTACATACATTAGCCTTATTTACAAATCTGATAATACACCCTTAATATTAAATGAGAGAAAGTGATATTGTATTGTAAAGTGTCCTATTGTTTAGTTGGTATGTTTCCTTAGTTGGTATGAATAAAAAGAGGTGGGACTGGGACACCATACAAAAATAATGTAACAAATTCAGAACATCTGCTAAGGTCATGCCGTGTACTTTTCAAAATAATTTCCACATCAAGGAAGCTATAGAGGAGCAATTCTCCCCTAAAATTGGTGCCAAAGAAGGTAATTATAATAAGCATAGAGATCCGCAGAGATGTTAAGGAAAATTACGTATTCACTTAATCAAATACCTTAGCATGGAAGAAAGTGACTTAAAACCTAAATGGTAATTCCATAGGGGAAGCCTCAAGTAAAATTTTGTCCACAAAGATTTTCTATCTTTAAATAAATTAAATAATTTTGAAGTGAAAAAAAATTTTAAAGCTTTAAACGGATTAATTTCATAAAAGGAAAAAAAATGGTGGATGAATTCAGAATTTTAGAAAGGTTTCAATGGAAACTTTCTAGCATCTGTAGAAACGCATAGAAAAAATGATCATTTGAGATAAAAAGAGAGAATACATCCTTGGTAAATGTGAAAAGAAAAAAGTATGGAAAAAGAAATAGTTTCCTATGAGGACTGATGAATGCACAAATTTGAATCCATGCTGTTTCCAAGATATTAAAACTAAATATAGTACATCTGCTCTATGGCATCAAAGATAATATATCACAGTGTGAAGTTTCATGATGATTATGTGTATTCAGCTGGTTTTTTTTTTTTCTGGATATTGCTATTCCTTTGCTTTTTTCATTATCTGAGAGCAAAAAAAAAAAAGTGTGCTTTTAAGGAACTTGTAAAAAAAATAGTAAAGCAATCCAGGTGACACAATAACAAAATGTGCAGCAAAATAAAAATCCCATATTGGAAAGTCAGCTGGCTTTCAGACCCAGAACTGATTACACTGTTGGATGATTAAATACTCCAGGGTAGTACACTCCAGTGGCTGAGGTATAGTCCAAATCATGCACTCGTTCAGCCATATGATACAATTTCTGCATGGTTTAAGAGAAATTGCTAATTCAAACTCTTATTCTGATTTAAACCAATACAGGTACAGGAGACAGAGGAGGGAGGCAAGGTAGTACAAACACATACATTAAAGGAAAAATAAATAACAAAAGATTACTTGCTATTACAAAAAATTTGTTACGATGCTGTGCCATGAGACCATCACCTACTCCAAATACTACCATGAACACATTTTAAAATCACAGTTTTTTTCCTCTATGACTTGTAAGATGCAAAACAATAGAATTATCTCTATTTCAACTTAAAGAAGGAAGATAAAATAGTCTTAGCACTTAATCCTAATAATTAATTTATTTTTAAGGTAAACAAATGCATGAGGTCATTTAATAGTGGAAACTTGATACCAGTTAGCTTTCAGAAAATATATAGCAAGTATAGTTTTCTTACTCCATCACATGTATCGAAGCCAGGAAATTTAGATTTCTGTGATCATGGACAGAAACTTATTATTAATGTGTTTTTCTTTTTCTCAGTCTCTTCCCTGAAATAGAATTCATGGCTCATGCTGCGACTCTGCAATATTGTTCCCTGCAAGAAGCGATTTTGTTCTGCCTCAGAGGCAATATGTTTTTGTGCTTAATTTTGCCTTGGGTAACCACAATCCTTGTTTATATCCTTAAAATGTCTTTTAAAGAGATTGATTTTTATGAATCATCAATAAATCCTGCTTCTAGAATTTAATTCCTTCAGTTATGTATTGAGTAAAACATTTACATTTTCTTGTTCTGTCATAGGTTTATTAATTGTGATTAAGCAGTAGCATTTAATCCCACGTGTGGAAACTTACAAATACATCTTTTTAATATTTTCAACATTACTTTAATTATATGCTTTTATTTAAAGTTTTATCACTCCTCTTGATTAGTTTAGCTCTAAGTATACTTAAATAATTTACGTTTACAATTTACGTTTACAATGTAATAACGTTATGCAACTAAGTTTTACCTTTTGAGCAAATACAAAATAAAGCGCTGTTCAGAAGAGTAAGAGGAATTTCCCTCCAATGGCTAAGGAGAGATTTTAAAAATCCAGTCTCTATCATTAATTGTTGAGATAATTATTATATTAATTTTCATAGTTCACCAAATAATGGGGAAATATGGAGAAACTGATTTATATTTCAGAATACAAAAATTTCATTTTAAAGGTAGTTATATTAGAGAGGTGACTGAAGGTAAAGCTGACTATGTCTAAGTAGGAAGGATCATCACACATTTAGATATTTGGTAATAGTAAAAAAAAAAAGTTAATTAATTAGGAAGTTCTACTTAAAGAAAATTTGCTCCCTCTTGGAGGAAAGAATCAATTCTAAACTAAATAAAAATAATTTAAAAAAGAATAGCCAACCCTTACCACTACTCCGAAATTGCCCTTGCCAAAGATGCCAATGTTCCCCATGTTGCTAAAAGGGTAGTTATTTCTCAATACTTAACCTACCTGATTGTCAGGGAGGATTATTCTTTACATCTTAAACCCTTTTTCCCTATGGCTTCCTGGACGTCAGAGCCACCTGGCTTTTCTTCTTCCACTTTGGAAAGTATTTGTAACTGTATTTTTCTATTTTCTTCTAATTACTCCACTTAATAAATGTTAAATAACCCAGAGTTTTAATGCTTTACCCACTCTCTCTTCTGCTTATACTAACTCCTTAGTTGATTTTAACTAGAATTGTGGCTTTAATACAATTCAGATGCTAATGAACTCAGAAATGTATATTTCCAGGCCAGACTCTCAATTTAAACTCTGGAGTTTATCTCTTGTTACTTATTTCAATGGCTAATACATATCACTTAATTTCTTGTATTTCAACCCCCAATCCAGCTCCTCCTAGAGTAATTCCATCTCAGCTAATGCCATCTACATCATTCCAGTTAATTAGGTTAAAATCGTGTTATCTTTGATTCCTCTCCTTTTTTTCATCTTCTAGATCTAGTGTGCAGTAAATCGTGATGGACAGTATCCAACAAAATTTATCTATAATTTGGCCATTATAACTCTGTCTACTATCTTTTTCCTGGTTTAAGAAACAATCTTTTGTCTGCATTGTATAGTAGCCATATATACAGGGTTTTTTTTGTTTCAGCTTTCCTGATCCTTCTCAACACAGCTCCCAGAGTTTTTACAAGTATGTTATATATGAAATAATGTTATTTCTCTTTAAATACTCCTAATGGCTTTGTGTCTCTCTCATAGTAAAATCCAAAGTACTTATGACCCTGCATGACCTGAATTCATAATGCCACATTAATCTCAGCTCTTACTTTTTCCATTCTTTTCTTTCTATTTCAACCATTTCAGCCTCCTCCTTGCTGTCCTTTGAGTACACCAGCCATTCTTCATCTTAAGGTCTTTTGCCTCACAGTTTCACTCAAAAACTCACATTCTCAGTTAGGCCTTCTATAGTCATTCTATCAAACATGTTCACACATATCCCAACTTTGTAGTATTCCTCCTTCACTCTTTTTAAATATTTATTCTGCCACTGATAGAGGTAGTCTATAGTAATCTTATTTTTCTTATGTCTCTCTTTATCCTCCAGAATAATGATCGAAGAAGATAGACTGTTTTTTCTGTTTTGTTTACAATTGTATCCTGAATACTGAAACAATGCTAGACACACAGTGAGTATGCAACAAATATTTTGAGCTGGCAAATGAATGCTTCCTGCATTAATCCTACCTTATTTATCAATATCTTATCAATTTTTCCATTTCATCTGACCCAGAAAATTAATACCTTAACTCTGCTGGAGAAAAAGAATACCTGACTACATCTGAAAATACACAGCAAAAGAATACCTGGATATATCTAAGGCATAAAATGCCAAATCCTGAGTGTTACAGAACTATTAGAGAATTTATAATTCTTACCATCCACATAAACTTACCTGATGGTGGCCAGGCACGGTGCCTCACACCTGTAATCCCAGCGCTTTGGGAGGCTGAGGCGGGTGGATCACAAGGTCAAGAGATCGAGACCAGCCTGGCTAACATGGTGAAACCCCGTCTCGACTACAAGTACAACAAATTAGCTGGGCATGTTGGCGGGCGCCTGTAGTGCCATCTACTTGGGAGGCTAAGGCAGGAGAATGGCTTGAACCTGGGAGACGGAGCTTGCAGTGAGCCGAGATCATGCCACTGCACTCCAGCCTGAGAGACAACGAGACTCTGTCTCAAAAAAAAAAAAAAAAAAAAAAACTTACCTGATGGTAAGAAATATAAATTCTATGACAGTTATAATTGTTATCCTATAACAATTCTGTAACACTCAGGAATTGATATCTTAAGGGCTTGAAGCTTGAGCGATAAGTCATCCAAGGCAATAACCAAAATAAAAATCAAACAATGGTGTAAAACTAAACACTACAGAGATATCAACATCTGAAAATCTTTGGCCAAATTCAGTGAGTCAGTAAAATTAGAGACAGTACTTCTGAGCTGAAGAGAAGAACACAAAATAATAGGGTGAAAAGTAGAAAATGAATGGTTACCTGATAATATCTTTGAGGTACTTCTAGATTTTATTTTGTCAAGTAGGACATGTTTCCTAGAGTTGCTTTGCTCAACTATCAGGAACATTATATACACCATAGAAGAGAGACTAACCTTATAAAAGGAATATGTTTACTCTTCTCTTTCAGTATAACTAGAATTTTTTTTGCATTCAGTTAAATATAGTATTTCATAAAGGAGAAAAGTCAAATACACATCACAATGGAAAGTTAACTTCATATATTTAAAATACATTTCCATGTGTGCAGGACAGATGTAAGAATTGTAGCATTTCTTTAAAAAGAGAGATGAGAATTTACTTCTTTTTATTTCCTTAGGACATGTGTTTACAGTGAAAAGAGAATAATAAGACATTTCTAGCTACAGTAGAATTCATGTTTGAAAATAGCAGAAAGTTATTTAGGGTATTTTTTAAGTTTTCTGGATGTCAGGACCTTAAGGTAAGACATAATTCAACAGCAATAATGTACTTTTATGGTTTACTGAACAGGAGAGTGTCTTGAATAAAGTCGTTTTATAAAGATTAATTTGACAAGAACAATTAGTTAAAAAAGAAAAAAAACAGACTGACAACAGGAACAACACAAGGTCTGACCATCTGACCATTTGACATGAAACTTAAATACATATTGACTGTAGCAAAAAACAGAGAAGATAGACTGAGGGTCAGGGTGAGGGAGAGATCAATTTGACTTAGGGGTTACTTTATTATGGACAATGAAGTAATAGATAATAAATAAGTAGTAGTTACATATAACTTTAATTCTAAATATATCAAAATACAAGATATTTTGATTTAGTTTGTCATTATTAAAGACTGTTAATAAACATGTTAAACATTAGAATACATAGAAAACACACACACAAACACACACATCATGACACTGAGATCTCAAAATATTTCCTGGATTTATTTCCATATTCCAATGTGTTTTGTAATGAACACCGTTTTTGAAGAAATAGTAACATGTTTGTTTACATATATTTGGATTTTGTAGAGTTTCTGAAAGAAAATAAGTAAAATTCATCAATTATAATCACAGTCTACAAATTGTTGATTACATTTTCACTGTTTCTTGTCTTTGAGGAAGTTGTAGAGACATTTAGAAACTTAAGTGTCTTTTAAAGAAAAAGTTTAAGTGAAAGTTTAGAACACTTACTGCTTTCTAGTGAACAGAAAATAATACCTCGAGTTCATTACTTTCTTTCATGTAAAAGATGCCCTTTACTCAGCAGTAAATTTCCTTCCCAATTAGCGTTGATTAAAAAGTGCCCTAGGGAACAGCTGTCAGGGTCTCTACAAATCTGTTACTATATAGCTTCCTGTCCTTTTGAAGACATTTGTTTTCTATTTAATAAATTACAGACAGTATATTAATGATGCCACTTAAAAGTATCCCTTGTATTTTAGAGTGCAAAATCAGCCAATACAAACAATTCCAAGTCAATATCTAAAATGGCAAGAAAGGATTTTCTGTGAATATTAATGGCATTATAAACACTGCCTGGCAGTCTTTGAATGCACATCTTCAGAAAAAATAAGTATAGCTACTAATTTTTAGATAAGATGATTTCAAAATACTTGATATGCTTTATCTCGCTAGTGTTCACTAAGCTACTGTTCCATTCTCATTGGACTAAGATATAGAATTAGCATTTTTTTTTCTTGTGGAAGAGCTTTAGGGCTTCATGGACCAGCACCTGAAATAATCTTCACCAGGAATTTTGCACAGCTGGTTTCCTTAAATGTTTCAGGTCTCAGATTAAATGTCACATCCCTAGAGAGGTCACAATTACTCATACTCATTAAACTTTTCAAGTCCACCTGTATTATGTATCAGGTCATTCATTCTTTTATAAAATGAATTATAATGCATATTTTATATTTGTTTATATTTTCTGGCTTTTATTTTTTAGTTTTTCGTTATTAGTAAAACATTTGTCTCCTTGAGTGCACACACACCCACACACAAATGCTAAATCTGCTTTATTAGGCTCTACCTCCAAGGATTATTTAAATATTGCTGCTTAAAGATAGAAATGAAAATAATATTGGAATTCATAACAATTTAGTATTTGCACTTTGCTCATAGTTAGATGAAAGAGATCTTTAATTTATTATAAAACATTATATAAATTTCTATTTTATGTAAATTTTTAAATATTTTGATGTCTTTTTTCCTTGGGGAGTTGTTGGATTGTCTTGTCTTTTCTGTTTCTAGATCACAGCCTTCTAACTATAAAATACTAACTACTCCATATAAGTTTCTTCATTTCAAAGCGTGCCTTGGCGTTGAATTATATATTTATCAATAACATTTTATTTCTACTTTCAGAAAAAAAGTCTTCCCATGATTTGGAGTTTATAACAGTAGGCTTATAACTTTTTTATAATATAGGAATGAGTTAACATTTAATTTTAATTTTAAAACTCATTGAATGTACATATTGTTCTAATTATTGTTATGTGCAAACCATTTCAAATTTCATGCCATCACACAACAATCTTTTCACTGTGCTTAAGAGCAGTGAGTGAGGGAATTTAACGGGACCCAGCAGAGATGGTGTGTCTCTGCCCCATCATAACTGGTAATGTCTAGAAACCCCGAAGGCTGAAATCTGGAGCCTTCTTTATTCCCATATCTGACCCATTAACTAGGATGACTCTAAGGGCTTACTTGGATCTCTCAACCAGAGATGTAATGTCTTCATGTGGCTTGGACTCACCTGATCATGGTGACTTTGTTTCAAGATGAAACATACTGAGCAAATATATGCAAAGCTGGTTATTCAAAAATCCAGGTGAAAACGGCATCAACTTTTAGGGCCTAGTTTCAGAACTCACATAATATCGCTTGTGTCATTTTCTATTGGTTTAAACAGTCACAAGCCTGTCCAGTTTTGTGGTAAGAACACTTAACTTGAGCTACACCCTCTTAATAAATTTTTGAGCGCATAATAGAGTATTGTTAACTATGGGCAAAATATAGTATAGCAGATCTCTAGAACTTACATAACTGAAACTTTATGTCCATTGAATAGTAATTTCCTATTTCCTCTACCCTCTAACCCCTTAATTCTACTCTCTGCTTCTATGAGTTTGCCTACTTTTGATATTTCATATAAGTGGAATTACGCAGCACTTGTCTTTCTATGAGTGGCTAATTTCACTTAGCATAATGTCTTCCAGGTTCACTCATGTTGTATATGGCAGAATTTCCTTCTTTTTTTAACGTTGAATATTCTATGTGTGCACCACATTTTCTTTATCTATTCAACCAATGATGGTCATTTAGGTTATTTCTGTGACTTGACTATTGTGAGTAATGCTGCAATGAACAGGGAAGTGCAGATATATTTTGAGATCCTGATTTGAATTCCTTTGGCTACATACAGAAATAGGATTGCTGGATCATATGGCAGAACTATTTTTAATGTTTTAAGGGTACGCCGCATGTTTTTTTACAGTGGCTGCACCATGCTACATTCCCTTCAATAATGTATAAAGGTTTCAATGTATTTACATCCTCATCAACACTTGTTATCTTTTTGAATTTTTTGTTTGTTTGGTAAAAGCCATTTTAATAGGTGGCAAATGATATCTCATTGTAGTCTTGATTTGCATTTCCCTGATGATTTGTGATACTGAACATCTTTTCTTATACTTGTTGGACATTTGTATACCTTCTTTAGAAAAATATCTGTTTAAGCTCTTTGTCTAATTCAAAACAGTCTTGAGAAAGAGCAATGCTGGAGACATAACATTTGCTGATTTCAGAATATGTTACAATTCTATAGTAATTAAGATAGTATAGCAGAGATTAATATCTAAAATGCATAAGGAACTCCTAAATCTCAATAGCAGAAAAACAAATAATCTTCTTAATGATGGAAGTTTCAAATTACTCATAGCCACTTTAAAACCACCACACATGTATTTTCACATATCTTCAGGTACATATTAACATGCTATGCAATTAAACAAAATTTCTAAAATTACATTATTTCTTCTTATTTCTGGCCATAAGAGTATTTATTCTAAGTTCTTTGACTCAACACAAGAAAAAGATGGAGATAATGCAGGTTGTACATTTTGTAAGAATACTGCATATAAACTTAATCATGAATTAGGTGTATACTTACAGGAAATGTATAGATGAAATCTTTTCTATCAAAATTATAGGAAAATAATTTGGTAACACAAAATGCATTCTCTTAACAAAATTACTTCATATTATTTTATGGCACTTCCAATCACAGTATAAGTTTATTTTTCAACTGGAGAATAAACTTACATATGTGTTTTATTGACTTCTCAGTATTTTATATGAATTTGTTTGATATTCTCCTTCAAAATTGAGACAGCACTATGTGTAGGAAATATAAGATTTCTAAATATCACCCAGGCTTTGAATCTCCATAGTGAGTACATACAGGGATTAACTTCTGAATCATTCTGGTGTCAACTCTGTTAGAACTGGCTCTGGGGACATTAAATGAATTTGCACTACCAGGACTTGAGCAGTGAAACCTGTCCTATGTGGTTTACAAGAAGTTGTTTTAGTCTTCTGTCACATTAAATTGCTCTTCATTTTTTTAACCTAACCCTCTGCATTTACCTGGGAAATGTGATTATTTCCTAAAAGCAAGGAAATATTCATATACATTTTGCGTCTTTCATATTTTTATTGCTCCCATAAAAGTGCCATATATGAAGAAATACTTATTGTAAGATACTGTACTGGGTTCACAAAATCTAATTACTGGGAAAGTGATATGATAGACTAGCAAGTGCAATTGAATGCTTTATTTATGTGTATCTCTAATTTTTCTCTATAAATGTCTTCTACATTTTGTAGCACTATTCTGCTTCAGGAGCTAGCATTTATAACTCAGTTTCATTGTCTTCCTTACATTATTTTTTCTTAAACCTATTATGTTAGAACACTGTAATTTTCATACAATGTCATGGAAAGATGACTGATTTTATAAGGAAAAATTATATCCATTTATTATAAAATAATATATTCAATTTTAATTTTCAATAATTTTTGTGCTGCTACATCAACATTGATTCTGAATTTTAATATTATCCTTGATGTAAAAGAGATGCTTAATCCAATAGTGAATTCATTTTGATTACTTCAATGAATCTGAAATTTTCAATCTATTCTTTCCACAGAGCCCATGATTCCTCTTTACTAAGAATCACTCATCAAAAATTAAATAAACAGTTGCATCATTGAAGTGGATTTTAAAGGGCCAAAGTGACAAATACTGGAACATCATTGATATCCCCAACCATAGTTTTCTACTTCTGAAAAAGGAGTAATTTCTATTGCCTGCCTGACTTCTAAATTAAAAAAAGAAAGAAAAATAGGAAAGGAAAAAAAATGCTTTTGTACATAACTTTTTTTTTTCCCTGAAATTGTTACTGACATACCTGGAAGTTAGCAATATCACCGCAGCATTCTAAAGCTATCCTGCTTACAGTGGTTTTTTTTAGAAACTTGAAATAAGAGTTGCATACTGACAGCCAAATAAAATAATTAACTGAATTCTGAACAATCCAGGTTGCTATTTAAATGAGTCTCGGCATCTTGAACTATTATGTGGGTAGGTAACATGATTAAATATTTCCACTGATAACAGAAAGTTGTTTCTAACCTATTTGAATACATTAATTGCTTTGAGTGGAGAGCAGTAAAGAAATTGCAGTTTGTCATGCTACTTTTCCAACATTGTAATATTAACTGGTCTCATAAACTCTGAAACTAAATGATATATTGCTTCTCTAATAAAACAGATTTGCAAGTCAATATAATCCCTATATTTTCAAAAATTGAAGATTTGTTTTAGTAGAGAATCAATTATGAAAAATTATAATATTTTTCTCCTTAAAGACATGAATCTTTAATAAGGCGACATTAATTTAGAAACAATGCTTTTTCTAGAAATAATATGTACCACTTATGGTTGAGATGCTGTGCATGCTTGTACAAATTTTACTGTGCATAATTAAATTGGGCCTACATGTGAATCTTATAAATTTAATATTAATTATTCTGGAAACACTATATGTTAACCGTTGCTGCTCAATTTTTTCAAATAATAAAACTGATGTCAGACTGAGTATACAACAACATCTTGTAAGCCTCCTTTAAACTAATGGCAAATCTCCACAGAAGAATGAAGGTGTAAACCATTACCCCACAAACACAACAGCTTAGAGGTAGGGTCAGGGGCAGGTTGCTAAAGTTGTTATAGGGGGATCAAAAGCTTTTACTACAAGAGATTAAGCACAGAGTCAGTCTGGCATCTCTTCTATAATCAGGCAATGTATTAATTCAGCCCAGATTTGTCGAGAACCAACTATGTGTCAGCCACTATACCAGAAACTGCAGCTATACAGGCAAAGAAATATGGTTTCTTCTCTGGAATATTCTTCAGTGCAGATGAGAAGATCATAGTATACAAATAATAACAACAGTGAACTGAAGTACTGTGGTAGAGAAATCTACGAATTTCTCTGGGGACACAGAGAAGGTGAAAACGTTCTTTTTTTAACAGGCATCTTCCCTCTGATTCTAATCCTTTAGCTTTCTGTTTTCTTCCATGCTCCTTTAACTCTTCTCTTTCTATATTTATATGACTAGATAAAGTCTATCTTTTCTTTGCACATAATTGTATTAACATCTCACTTAATTACAGTAGAGTACAGAACCACATAGCTCATTTCTTAAGCACAATGCAGTACATGCATGCATAGCTTTCCTTGTCTTTTGCCTAAGCTTTTGCTTTTCTCATAAGATAATGTGAAAATCCAGCCAATTTTTCACCTAAATTCTCTGCTTTCCATTGCTCTACTAGTCCTATGTATATTTCACACATAGTTTTCAAATATAAACCTCTAATAATGTTTTTATTTACTCAAAAATATTTAGCTACACATTTTTGTAGTGAATAACTACATTTTTTGTTTCCATACGCACCTGTGTGGGAGTTCCTTTTGCATATAAAACCAAAGCAAACTTTCTGAACCTGATGCCATGAGTTCGCCTAATCTGAACAAGTTTTAAAAGATTATTCTTCAATATAGTTACATCTATCAGCACTTGTACAAGTGAGTCATAAGAATTATCATATGTTCACATAATCACTAACAAATGGTTCATCTCACTTTGTAATTTTGCCACTCAAATTACCATATGCAACTTCTCATTGATATTTCTGGTTCTTTGGTTTCCAATGTGTTTATTGTTTGGATTTCCTCTTTTATAAATTTTCTATTCACATTACTTGCAATTTTAATATTACAGTATCTTCTTTTCTTGCCAAACTGCAGAAAATGTCTTGATATCCTATATATTACCTACTGGTTTTAGAAATTATAGATACTTCTTCCAAATTTATAATCTATCGGTCATATGTACACCTGGGATGCTTTATTGTACAGAAAAACTTCACTTTATTTAATCATAGTCATAGATTTACCTTAAGGTTGTGCCTTGGGAATTTTGAATTTCTTCCTTACCCCTAGATTACAAATATATTTTTATATACTATATATTAACTGAATACTTCATCCTTCATATTTATTATTAAACGTAAATCACTTTTGGACATGGCGTCATTTAAGAAACAAGTTGAATGTTTCTCCACATAACTTACCTTTCTGAACACCAATGTCAAAAGAATTCTCTACTCATTTATAGGTCCATATTGATTATACATTTAAATTCTACATAAAGAAGCAAATCCAGAATGGTGGAGTACAGATCTCTGAAAATAGAATCCTCCACAAGAGCAATGGCAACAATGGCAACAATTTTCAATATTAGTTTTTTAGGAATTTGGAAATTAACCAAAAATTTTCAAAAATCTGGTAAGCATTTATTCAACAAAAATGTCTGAATCCAAGTGAGAACAGTAAGCTTTGTAGCATTTTAACTTGTTTTATCGCCATCTCCTTCCTCCTAACTGCTGTTGCCTTGAAAACCAACAGCCTAACAATTACGGGAGCTGTGAAAACAAGCAGTCTTCTAGCCACCGGGGAGAGCAGAACAGGTTCGGAATTCTCTAAGAGCTCATCCTCAGAAAATTGAAGCAATTTGACTTAAATGTGAGCTCCCTGAAAAGCTTCAGTCTTTGTGGTTGTTTTTGACTGGACTCAGAATTCACTCTGCAAACAGCACCATCCTGTTTGCATTCCTCAGAAACAATCAGTGGCAATTGTTGAACATTTCAGCTCCTAAGGCAGCAATAGCAGTTGTCTAAAAGGTTGACCAATGATCTCAAGAAGAAAACCTTTCTTTTCTTTTCTTTTTTTTTAAGTACAGTTTCCACAGGGCTTTGAAAAGCTCTTACTGATTCCAAGAAATCTAGAAGTTCATGTCCATGTGCTGGTCTTTGTGTATGACCAGGGAAAACCTGAAGAGGTCCTAAACTCTCATGTCTCGCTGACTTTGAGGCTGTATACAAGCAAGAAGTGAAGACTAAAGCAAAGTTGTTAAAGCCCTATGCTGCCTGCTGAAGTGGTTAAAATATTCCCTAATCCACACAGAGCCTATTGACAAAAGCTGGGAGATTTATTAGTTCAAAGCATTTAAGAAAACTTCTGATCAAACATTGTCAAAGAGAAAGGTAATTGAGCAGAGATTTCAGTAGCCACATGTGACAAACGAGGCTTTACAGAACAAGGCCAGTAAAATCACCACACAGGAAACACAAACAACAACAAAAATAAACAACAAAAACCCTGGGAAGAAGTATTTGGATTTCAAGTGTTACACACTTTTATTTAAAATTCCAAAGAATTTGGTGACATGCACAGAACAGAAAAGTATGCCATGTATACAGAAAAAATAAAGCGGTCCAAAGAAAATGTCTCTGAGGAAGCATATACTTAGTACTCTAAATAAATGTGTGATTTACTACATGAAATCTTTAAATAATTTGTTATAAATGCATTAAAAAACTAATGTAAACAATGTCTAAAGAAATAAAGGACAACATGAGAATAATGGCGCACCAAATATAAAATAATAGTAAAGGAATAGAAGGCATATTTAAAAATTCAAGAGAAATTTTGAGTTGAAAAGTATAAAAACTGAAAGGAAAAAATAAATTTACTAGAGGAGAACAATGGTAAATTTGAACTGTTGAGTTGCCTATCTTTTAGATAGGATAATTGGAATTATCAAGCCTGAGGAACAGAAAAAAAAGAATGAAGAAAAATGAATGAACCCTCAGACACCTGTGGAACAACATCAAGTGTGCCAACAAATGCCCAAAGGAAATTCCAAAAAAGGGGAGAAAGAGAAATTGGTGGAAAGAATATTTGAAAAGATAATGGCCAAAATCTTCTTAAACTTGATTAAAAGCATTAACCTGAACATCCAAGAAATTCAACAAACTCTGAGTAGGATAAACCCTAAGTTACATACCTAAACACATCATAATCAAACTGTCGAAAAACAAAGAGAATCTTGAAAGCAGAAAGAGAGATGCTACCAATTATGAGGGAATCCTAATAAGATTAACAACTGATGTCTCATCAGAAACCATGGAATCCAGAGATACTGGAATGACATATGAAAAGTGCTGGAAGAAGACTATCAATCAAGGGTTCTATTTACACTATTTTTCAAAAGTGAAGAAAGATAAGACAATCCATGGTAAAAACAAAACAAAACATATTTCAGAATAGGTGTAGAGAAAGAGGGTATAACAAATTTATCTCATCTTTACCAATTGATTTGTTATGGTATCCTTGGTACATTTATCAATCTCTTCTTTTTGCCAAGTATTCTCCTAGAAGCATTAAGAAAAGTATAGGCCACGTTAAAAAAGCAGTTTTCACACATTATAAACGAAAGAGCATACTATTGGAGGCTAGAAACCTTAGATTCTTTTTTTTTTTTTTTTTTTTTTTTTGAGATGAAGTCTCCCTCAGTCACCCAGGCTGGAGTGCAGTGGCACGATCTCGGCTCACTGCAAGCTCCACCTCGCGGGTTCATGTTATTCTCCTGCCTCAGCCTCCCAAGTAGCTGGGACAACAGGGTGCCCGCCACCACTCCCAGCTAATTTTTTGTATTTTCAGTAGAGACGGGGTTTCACTGTGTTAGCCAAGATGGTCTCGATCTCCTGACCTCGTGATCCGCCCGCCTCGGCCTCCCAAAGTGCTCGCATTACAGCGTGAGCCACCACGCCTGGCCTAGAAACTCAGCTTCTAAATGCAGACTTATAAAGTAGCTCTAGAAGCTGGTGTTGCTTCTGGGTTTTCGTTTTCATGTTGTGATGGAGGATGTTATGCTGTATCAGTGATCCTCAATCTTTTTTTCTTTTCTTGCTAGCCAATCTGCGGAAGATGTCACACTCCATTAAGTACATTTTCTCAAGATGATATTTTCTCAGTAAGGGTAGGTTTAGGGTCATAACAGAATCCTAGTTAATGTACAGATCGTGTCTGTGATATTTACTATTGTAAGTTTTTAAATGAATAAATAAGGGTAAGATATATTCAAGTGGTTTTCCAATGTATTATATTGTATTACAATAAATTCTATTATATCCATTTGATCATATAAGAACCTATATAAAATTAAGTTAAAATTTTATTTTATAGAATATTCCAACTAATGAATAAATAAGAAATGGAAGAATTAGAGAGTCACCATTTTGCAATCCTGCTAATTTTGGATGACAATGTGATGGGAACATAGAAGTTTATTATTTTATTTGTCTTATTATTCTATCTCTTTAGAAGTTTCCATAATAATTTTTAAAAATCCTATAAAGACCTATACTCGCCTCTGACATTTCTAATTTGTACTATTGGCCTTTTTCTGGTCCTCTGCCAACAGATACAGAATTGATTATAGTTGTTACTGTATAAAAAGTATAGGCCAGGCATAATGACTTATGCCTGTAATCCCAGCACTTTGGGAGGCTGAGGTGGGTGGATCACTTGAGGTCAGGAGTTTGAGACCAGCCTGACCAAGATGGTGAAACCCCATCTCTACTGAAAATATAACAGTTAGCCAGGTGTCATTGCGGGCACCTGTAATTCCAGCTACTTGGGAGGTTGAGGCACGAGAATCACTTGAACCCAGGAGGTGGAGGTTGCAGTGAGCCGAGATCTCACCACTGTACTCCAGCCTGGGCAACAGTGTAAGACTCTGTCTCAAAAAAAAAAAATTATAGTATAAATGATTGACTATCCTGACTGATATTAATATATATAATATATTATATTAGTATGTAGCATATTATAATATCAGTCAGGATAGTCATTTTCACTTTTGTTTTACAAAGTAGACATATATTATGAATATTTCTTATTATTATAATTTTTAGAATACATTTGTCAATTTTTAAAGTCCAAAAAATATGTTAATTGGCAGTAAACTTAATTTACGGATTATTTGGGATAATTGACAGTTTTATAATATAGTGGAATCTTGCCCAAGAGTGTAAAAATCGCCTACATTCTTTATTAATGTTTTAATTGTTTCAGTATATAGCTCTGCATATTCTTGAATATGTAAATGTCTAGATATATTTACATATTTTATTGCTAAGAATACAATTTGTTATTTTATTTTCAGATTAGTTATTGTTGATGTAGATAAATAGTACTGAGTTTTTAAACTTGGTTTTCATCAAGAAATCTTGCTGAGTTTTCTTATTATGTCTAATTGTTTTTTATTTTGGTGGGATTTCTGTGAAGAAATCATATCTGCAAATAATGCTATTTTTATCACAATTCCTTTCCATCATTACATCTGTTCTTTCTTGTTATTTCCTGAAGTGTCCTTTCTTCTGTTATGGTAAAATATATCACACAGAGATCTTCATTACAGTGCATCATTAGGTTTTATTTGTCTTTTCTCAAGTCCTTCACATTAAATGTTCATGTCTTATTTTCTTATTTCTCAACTCATTTTTTTCTCATCATGTTGGAACATATATTACAATGTAGAAATGTGAAAGTAACTCCTTTTAATGCTCAAAAAAATTCAGCTGAATATTGAGGAAGATAATGAAGCTGACTCTCACTCCCTTGGAAAGGAGGATTCTGCAAAAGCACATTACATAGCCACGTCTGTTACACACTCGGGGTTAACCTGTGACTCCCAACAAGCAAAAAAGAACTCCATAGAGACATTTCCTCTTTATATTTCCTAGTTCTGTTGTTTCCAATCCTGTTTAAATTTACATATCTCTTTTACTTATCTTTGAATATTCAGTGTGTTTTTAGTACATATATGAACACTCAAAAGTCTTCGCTACAAATTTGCTAACTATCTGAAGTTATAAGTAAAAATAAACAGAAGGTTCATTTTTTCTTAATTATTATAGATCTTAATGCTTTTTATAAAATATATTCCAGAATTCTTCCTGTAAACTGTTTTAGAATATTTTAAAGGTAGTTGTTTGTGTTTTAATGTAAACATTAAGAATTTGTACATTTTTCTTTCCAATATATTGAAGATGGCATACTAGTCTAATCCCCCAAAGCCAAATACCAATTAAAATGGCTAAATTGTTGAGAGAACAAAAATTAACAAAATTAATATTGTGGTTGTTGGTCAAATTATGCTTTTCATGTGCATATAATTTTAGAAATAACCATACTTTTGTTGGTATTTGGTTGTGCTTCATTTTAATATTTCAAATGATTATGGGAGTATATAAAAGAATCAGTGAGCTTCATAAACTAAGTGACATAAGGCAGCCTCACACTATGTATATACATAATTCTAGTTGTGTAACTTTACTTGGATGGCTGTTGTAGTACAAAAATAATTAAACTTTGTTTAAGAAAATTTTTTAAAAATTGATTTTAACATTGAGGAATTTTTTACCTAACATGTAATGACATTTAACAGAACCAGTGATCATGGGACACAGTTTGGGATAGGCTGTTCTAAAAGAACCTTACCTTGTTTCCTGGTTTTTGTCCTCCTTCTAGTTTCTATTTTAAAATCCTAATGATTAACAGAAAATCTAACGAAAAAGAAAATCTAATGATCAATAGTGTCCATTTTACTTAACTAAAGACATTGTTTTAAAAATCTAATATTAGGTGAGATAGCATTGCAGTGTATCACACTTAGCAAAGTGCACACAATTAGCAAATTGTGAAAACACAAAAACAGAGGTGGGAAATTCTATCCATGGAATGAATCCAGCCACACCCATTTATTCAGTTTGTCTTTGGTTGTTTTTACTCAGCAGGAGGAATGAGTAGTCACAACGGAGACTTCATGGTCCACAAAGCCAAAAATATTTACTATCAGACCCTTTAAAACTTCACTGGCCCCTGATGTAGAATATTCAGGTGTGATTTTTACCTTCAAGATGGTTAGTATCTAATAGTTTTCTCTTACACATTGTAAAAGACAGGTGTCTTTTTGAGATATGCAAAAAAAACACAGATTTTTAGTTGCAAATTTTATCATAGACAGTTGGAGTTACTGTTGTATATTATTTTTATTTGTGATTCATGTTTATATACACTTAGGTCAATGTGCCCCTGGAGGTGTATGTTCTACATAATTATGTACCAACAGAAGTTTCTAAACTCCTTTGGACAACTTAAAATCAATAAGCTAATGCCATCTCTACAGTTCTCAACCATTCTTAGATTGAGTTGTGCAAATTATTATAAGTATTTGAAACAATATATTTGGGCTGACATCATCTGACCCTATTATAGTATTTATCATATTTTAATGACATTTAAATATATAGTTCCCAGACTAAATGTGAATATCTTTAGAGCAAGGACTGTGTTTTATTCTTAAATTTTATTATTTCATATAAAGACTCAACAAATATTTTGGATATGTTAATAGATATCTGATAAAACCAGATGGCTATGGATTAGTAACAAAAACTACTAATTAGTTGGTATAAGTTTAAACAAGCTAGATGTGAATGATTTGTACTATAATATTGATGCCCTCAGCCATTCATTTCTCTTTCACTCAAATGTAATCATTTTTACTTGATGTGTCTTGAAGCTATATGTCATTGCTGAAATCTGGAAAGATGAAAGCATTTTACTGAAATATAAGCAGTTTACTTTGCCATCTGTTTGCTAATTGTGTCAACAGATTCAATTTAGGCATTGTTTTAAAATATGAACAAGTTTCTTCTTACATCTGCCATTTATAAAAGTCTATGTTAATATAGTAATATAAAAATGATCAAATAAATATTAAAATGAATTATTAAATTTAGAAAAATGTTTTGAACTTCTATTAGACCAAGGAAATATCTAATCACACGGAAAAAGAGAATTTTGACATGAAAAACTTTTTTTTCAAATGTATAATATTTTCGAATGACCAAAGGGGAAAAGGAATCTTAGAAAACCATGAAAATTTAAGGAATGTGTAATTAAAGTTAATATAATAATACATGTTATACTTTCTGCTATTTCCTATATTATATTATAAAGTAAACATAATATAGTAGAGTTAAAAAGTTACATTTTCAAATTTTATGCATCATAAATACAACATAATCAGATATCTAGTCCTTAATTTTTTAATTAAAAACTGGTTTAAAGTTACTGACTGATTAAAATTAGTCCAAATAAGAGAAATGGGTGAGTACCAGGCTATAAAGAAAAAAAATCACAGAGGAAATATTAAAAAGTTTACTGAACTTATCATGCATCAGTTGCATGGATAAGCTACCTTTTCTTCCTTGGTTGGTTCATGGATATTTGAGTTTTTTCCACTTTATAGCTATCACAAATAATATTTTCATGAACATTCATGCACATATTTCAGTGTAACATGTGTTTTCATTTATTTTGGATAAATACCTAGGAGTAAAATTACTAGTATGGTAACTCTATGTTTAACTTTATGAGGAACTTCCAAACTGTTGTAGAAACTGTCTGCATTATTTTACATCTTCACAGGTAAGGTATGAGGACTCTATTTTCTCCATATCATCACTTGTTTTCTTTTTGTTTTGTCACAGACATCCTAGTGTATATAATGTTGCACATCACTGTGGTTTGGGTTAACATTTCCCTGATGGCTAATAATGTTGAGTATCTTTGTATGTGCATATCGCTGTTTGTATATCTTTTTTTGGAGAATGTCTATGCAGATTATTTGTTCATTTTTATTAGGTATTTTATCTTGAAATTATTGAGCTGTTAAGAGTTCTTTATATATTCTGGATACTCATCTCTTATCAGAAATATGATTTACAAATATTTTCTCCAATTCTGTGGGTTGCCTTTTTACTTTCTTGATGATGTTCTTTGAAGAACAGAGTTGTTTAACTTTGATGAAGTCCAGGCAATTTAATTTTTTAAAATTCTAACACTTTTGGTGTCAGAGTTAAGAAATCATTGCTTCTTCCATGCTCAAAATACTTATATCTGTGTTTTTTTTCATGAATTATATTTTTTTAGCTTATATTTAGGGCTTTGTATTATTTTGAGTTAATTTTTACCTTAATATGAAGTAGAAGACCTACTTCATCTTTTTTGTGTGTTTCTATCCAGTGGTCCCTGTATCATTTGTTGAAAAGACTGTTCTTTCCCCATTTAATCTTCTTGGCACTCTTGTGAATGACAGTTAATTTTTTTATTGACTACTGGACATTACAGATAATATCTTGCAGAAATGCAGAATTATGTTATTTTTCACTTGAGGTTTTTATTGTAACTGGAAATTTAGTTGCTGGTGGATCTCCTTGAATTTTCTTAGGCTTGCTTTTACACTTTGTTAGTGTAAACCAAAGGAAAGACTAAGGCGTTTCTGAATCCCACAAAATTGGCACTATTAGAATTCCACACTCTACATTCCCTTAGGATTTGGTCAGGACTTAAGTTTCAGCTTTGTTAGGATGTGGTTTCTATTCCTAGGGCTGTTTAACATCTCAGCTACTTGTTAAAGATATCTCTCCAGTGGTGGAGCCAGAAGTCCCCAGATAGTGCTTTTTCTGCTTTTCCCCATGACCAGCCCTGCTCCATTACTACACACTCCTTCAGATGCTAGATTTGGAAAGACCCAAACGGTCTGACTTTTTGCATATATATCTCAGTCCTCATGCACTGGCAGGAGTTTCACCTTGACCCGTGGAGCTCCCTCGCTGCACAGCTCCATTCTCTCTAATGCTTCATCCCACAGATTCCAGTCACTTCAGCTGCCCCAACTCACCATTTGCTCTTCAGCCTTTGTGGAAATGCATATTCTGCTGGACTGACTTGGGATTGGTTGGAAAACTATCCACAGATGTGAAGCTGGGAATCTGTGTGGTTAAACTCGAGTTTCCATCTATACAGAGAACACAGCCTTACGTTGTCTGTTGCCCATTGCTTGAAAACAGTTTTTCTGTCTTATAGTTCTTGACAGTGGCAGGGCTAACCCAATACTAATATTTTATTATAGCTATTTAATGTACACTTTTATAAGAACCCCTTATAATGGGTATATATTTGTTTACTTTATCTAAATACTTATAATATTTTCACGGGGTATTTATTCCATAAATTATTTGTGATAAATGATGACATATTTCACTATATGTGTAATATCCTGGATTGTTTTTTATAATTCTGCCTTGGACAATTTTGTAAAATTCAAAGAGAGACCGATAATTCTAAAATGGCAGTAAAAATTACAACATACCTATTTCAATAGCAGAAGGCTAAGGAAAACTGAAAAATGCCTTCTATAAGTTAGCTGAATTATTTGAATGCTATTCAAATTACTAGAAATCGCTTACTAAAGAGTACAAATAACACGGTTGCTGAAATGATAACAAGGGAGAAATTATTCTAAATAAGTAGAGTGCTCAGCTGAAGGAAATAATCAGGTAATGAATGGTTAATTGGTAGAGTAGGAAGTTGGTGTGTAGATACATAAAAGAAGATTAAAAAGTCTCAAGAGACATGGAGCAAGAGAGAAAGCAATTTGTTGTATTAACCACGACTCTTCCTTCCTCCACGTTTCTGAGAGATATGTAACAACATCATCTTTCAAGGAGAAACCTGATATCTTTTATTTATTCACCAAATGATGAAAATTATGCAAGCCAGAATAGAATTACTTAACACATGCAGCTAGAAGATTATCATAGAAGAAACGCATATGTACAGTAGGCCACTCCTGTTCTCACCATTCAGTAGACTATGGCAGAAATAGCACATTGTTTCGTAGAATATGAACACACTTCCCCCAAATAACTTTCTTATGTAGTATTATTTTATTTATGAGATACAATAAATCACCAAGTCATATGAAATTCTGCTCGATGGGAAGAGACTCTCTGATCTCCCGAAGACTTTAATTTCTCTAAACTCTCTTGCAAGTTTAAGTTTTTATAATCAGATCTCCCAGTCCTATGAACAAGACAGTCTATATTTGTAGGGTTGCCAGAAGATATACAAGACTTCCAGTTAAATTATATATTATAGTCATAGAAAGAAAATTTTAAAATATAAGTATGTCCTAAATGTTGCATGAGATGCACAAATACAATAAATCCTCACTTAACATCATAGATAAGTGCTTGGAAACTGCAACTGGAAGTGAAATGAGGTACTGTATAATAAAACAAATTTTACCATAGGCTAATTGATAAAACAAGAGTTAATTTCCTACTGCATACAATATGTCTTTTCACTTTAAATCCCAGTTTCCAATAATCTATTACAATACTATAAATTATTTATTATTCACCTGTAGAAACTTTTTGTTTTTTTCTGGTTGTTTTCAGTATTTTTATCTTTTTTTTTTTTTTTTTTTACAATTTGACTATTTCCCTTCAGTGTTGGATAAAGCAAGTAACTTGCTCCTAACCAAAAGAAAATGGCAAAACTATAAGGATTTTGTTGATATAATTAAGACTTCTAATTAGTTGATTTTCAGCCAATAAAATGGAAATTATCCTGGTTAATATGCAGGAATTCTCTGAAACAGGAAACTTGAAACTGTAAAGATGCTATGCTGTTGGTTTGGAAAAAGTGATATGGTAAATTACTATGGAGGGCTTTCCTCTGGGACCTGAAAGCTCAGTCTTATCACCAAAAGGAACTGAATTCTGCCAATTACCTGAGTAAAATCAGTAGATGGCCCCAAGCTCCAGGTGAGAACACAATAGTCAACATCTTGGTTTAAGCCTTGTGAAGAAAAGAAATCACGTAGGCTGTGTCTGGACCCTTGATCCAGGGAAACAATGAGATAATAAATGTATGTTTTGTTAAGCCACTAAATTTGTGGTCATTTTTTATGCAGTTTAGAAAACTAATACAGAAACTTCAGTGCCAAGCATAAATAGTTGGATGTAATTACACTTTCACTTATTGTATGTATATATCTTCATCTAGTCCAAGAGTTGTTTTCTTTTCTTCCTAAAACACATCGTTAGATAAAATACATATGAACATAAAAAAGTTTTATTCTCACTAATTTTACCTTATATCTGTAACTTTTCTCCCAGATTAAATTCTAAAAATCCAAAGAGTTTATCCTTATTTGTCTCCCAGTGTCACCTGTCACATGGCTAAGTTTATTCTGGTATTCAATCAATATTTGCTGATTATAAAAACAAAACCATAAACTCAGTGGACTGGACATTTCATAATTAAATAAATAAAACAATGGTGTAAATAAACCAAGAAAAATGGTTAATTGGCTAATATGCAATGCTAACTCATTTAAATAAGGTAAAATGATTTCTGCCTTTTACTGAAATGTTTCCTCTTACCCTCTTATTTACATATTTGCATAAGTCCTCTTCTCTAAAAGGTTTTAAGTTAATTTTAATAATATATTTCTCTATATTTTCATATTAAGTTTTTCTCCCATTTTATTAATGTTTTACTTTAATAATTAGAATCATATTCTTCTATTTTATTATGTTCAGAAAGTTTTTAAATATAATATTAATCTGAGTATTTTGTGTGCAGCAATATTTTATTTGTATTGCTGTGATTAAGTTTTTGTTAATATGAGCTAAATATAAAAATGGCATCAGTATGAGCTTTTGGAAATCTTTAAAGTCTACTGCAATTCCATGTAGATGAAGTATATTTAAATTTAATTAGTGTTATACTTGTTTTTAGTATAATTCATATGCCTCTTTTTGGCTAAATATAAACATTATACTTAAAAAATTTAACATCTTAAGAATTTATATATCTATGCATAAGAAAACTAATATCTGTAATTTATTATATTGGGTAAAGTGCAAACCTGAAGTAAGCATTTTATATACACAAAATAAATTAATATTAATAACTCATGAAAATGAGATTTGAATTCTGAATATATCAATCCAGCCTGGAGAAAGATAATTATTTAAACTGTAAAGAAATTTGGAGTAATAAAAGGTAAACAGAAAACTATAAAATATAGATGTTTCATTTTACACAAGTATGTAAAGTTGGTCTTAGACATAAATTTAGTGTGTGAAAAATTTCATGTAAGGTTATGCTACTTTAGAAAGAATTTGATCATGTGCCCAGTACTGACATCCTATAGCTAATTTAAACTGAAGACATTTACATATTTCTGGCTTCAGACTGCTAAATTGAAATGTGTAGGCTCTAACTGCATTCAAAAAATTATTTGTAGGGAGTTTTAGAAAAAGATCTTTGAAATCTTGTTGGAATGCTGTTTATATATTAAGTATGTCAATATGTAACGTGACTAAATCAGTGAATGTACAAATCAATTTCAAGGGAAGAACATCTGTGAAATCTGAACATCTGTGAAATTCTTTTACAATCATCTTAAATTTTACTTAGAATTGCATGGGGGTGTCTTGAGAGTCCCCAGTTATTCTCTTGAACTTATTGCTATCTCAATCTGCATGTCATACCACTAATCTCTTTTGATTGTTAATCAGTTTCACTTTGAGATATGAGGATCAGACAAAATTCAGTATGTTTGAAACCAAACTCACTCTTCCTGTGAAATGGACCGTCTTCCCTGAATATCTGATTTATGTACTTAGCCATTAACCAAGATCAAACATATTTTTTCTGAATTTCCCCACTGATACCTTCAATTGCTTGTCATATCTTGCTAATTCTTCCCTCAAGTTTTCTATTATATCTGCTAGCTCTATTTTCTCACAACATACATAGAAATACACACATTCTATTTCCGCTTTTCATTAAGGCCTGAGAAATCATTAATTTTAAATAGCTTGGAAGCTTTCTAATTCTTTCTAAGCTTTCCTCTTTAATTTATCCTGCATGTAAATATCAAATTAATCTTATAAGGTTTCTTCATGTCATTTTCTTACTCAAACAAAAGCAATAGTATTCATTTAACGTTACCATCCAACATTTTACAATGTTTTCAAGACTCTTTCTATATCACAGTTTTCTATCCTCTATATATGAATTTCATTTATTAGTCACCTCATGTTGTCCTTTTGCATTCCACATGGTAAATCCTAAGTTCCCCAGATTGACTTTTTACTTTATGTATAACAAATGAAATTTGTTAACATTTGGCTTTGAAAACTAAAAAGCCCTACCAATTATTACTAAAGAAATCTTAAGAAAACACATTTCTCTCATGTAGCTCAGGAAAGCAATTTCTATTCTATTATTATGAAAGCATTCTTGCCAAATGTCATTTTTAAAAAGCCACCTTAAAAGTCACATGGACCTTAAGCATTACTGGTTTGTGCAGTAATGCTTTTTCTGCTAAAAAGTCCTGATACTGAGAAAATATTTGAAAGGTGTTTTACCTCACCAGGAAGACAGGGGGGAAAAGGTAACCCAGGCAGAAGTAACAACTTGTGGTAAAGGCACAACCTTGTGTAAAACTGTGGAATGTTCACGGATCACTGAACCATGTTGGTCTATGGGTTGAAGTGAAAAAACAGGGCACATGATGAGTTTTGAAAGGTAGAGGAGTATGAATTATGTAAGTCTTAGGGTTAAAAAGAACTAAAGGCCAGGTATTTATTTACTATCGTTGTAAACAGAAAAGTAAGTCATCACAATTTTATGTGACTTTCCATGGGATACATAAATGTAGCATTCATCATTAAATAAAAGATGACCTCTGAATATCTTGTTCAAATATAATTTAAACTTAATATGTTCTAATGTTGTAATAGACACAGGGTTATAAACTCCTCACATTTTGGTAAGAGAGACAGGCAAGAAAATGACTAATAACAATGTGGCATAGCATATATGTTTATTGTCCATAAAATAATTTTAGAATAAAGAAATAGAAAAAAATAGAGAAACAAAAAATGCATTTAGATAAAACAATCTGAAAAGTTAAGTGTATGTGAGTAAAGAGGGAAGAGAAAATCAAGGAAGAAAAATTAAAAAATATGCTCATCAGTAAAAAAAAAAAAGCCATCACTGGCTGAAAAAATACAAATTGGTGAGTATGAGATGTCTTGGATAAGTATTACTAGTTACGAAAGCAGATGGCAATGGTGTTATGATTTTGGAGCTTGGTTCCCTAGGTATTTCCAGCCTTAAACTTGATGTAAAACTTGATGTGAAGATTTGGGCTTGTGGAAAGTTAAGTCCCCGATAGTTTGGGATATCTTTTGTTATTGCATTATAATCTAATCAAGGCCAACTCATACATTAAGCACAGTACAGACAGTGCCTAAGGCTCATATTACTGTAGGGACCTGAGAAAATGTCTCCATTCCTTTAAAATCGGAATAAAAATTATTATATTCAGGCCTGGATATATTCATCTTTACTCTCTATGCAGTCATAAAATATAATAATTTTTATGGAGGATAGGACCACACTTGTCTCAGGACTTATAAAAGTCATAATGTGGCCCAAAGCCCTTTCTGAATAACAGGAGTTGAGACCTCGTTGTTGGATGTGGTCATAACACAAACATAAAATAATTGGAAGTGACAAGGTGTCAAGTAGTCAGTTGCTAAGAAAATTGTAGGAATGAAAAAACTTTATATTACATAGTAATAAAACATTTGATAAAACTGTCACCTGTGACAGTACAGAAAGCTTATTATGAACTTAATTATGAACATATTATGAACTTCATAATATCCATAGTGTGTTGATTTGTATTGGCTATGTTTGGCAAATTAATAGAGGAAAAATGAACTCAGAAAATACTGTTTCTATTTTAAGCAAAACTGAAACAAAGTAAAGAATACACAAATCCAGGAACTTGTAAAGATGAAAGAGGAAATTGATACACAAACTGTAAAGGATAATATTAAGAACCATTCAATTAAGAAACAGATTTGAAGAAAATATCAAATAAAGGGTATGGTTATTCCCCCTCCTATTAAAACCAAATGAATTAAAATACCATTCAGTAATTCAAAAGGGGAAATCTTAGTATGTGCAACATATCTGAATCTCAAAAACATTACAGACAGTATAATATCTGATTCTACAGATTATATTCTCTAAGTTTGCATTTACAGGAAGTTCAATAACAATCAATGGTCATCAGGAGCAGCTACATGATTTTATGCCCCAGTACAAAATAGAAATGCAAAGTCCTTTTTTTTTTTTAAACTCTCTTGGAGGATCTTGCTATGCTTCCCAGGCTGAAATGCTGTGGAGTGATTATACCTTACTGCAGCCTTAAACTCCTGGGCTGAAGTGATCCACCCACCTCAGCCTCTCAAGTAGCTGCAACTACAGGCCCATGCCACCACATGTGGCATTTTTAAAAAGCTTTTTGTAAAAATTGAATTTTGCATTGTTGCCCAGGCTGATCTCAAACTCCTGGCTTTAAGCAATCCTCCTGTCTCAGCCTCTCAAAGTGTTGGGTTTACAGGTGTTAGCCACCACTGCCAGACACATTGACCTTTTGTATTGTATTTTTGTTTCAATTTTATTTCTGCTCTGATCTTTATTATTTATTTTTCTCTACTAATTTTGTGTTTGGTTTGCTCTTGTTTTTGTCATTCTTTAAGATGCATCAAAGGCCAGGCGTGGTGGCTCACACCTGTAATCCCAGCACTTTGGGAGGCCGAGGAGGGCAGATCACCTGAGGTCAGGAGTTTGAGACCAGCCTGGCCAACATGGCAAAACCCTATCTCTACTAAAAATACAAAAATCAGCTAAATGTGGTAGCGGGCACCTGTAGTCCCAGCTACTTGGGAGGCTGAGGCAGGAGAATCACTTGAACCTAGGAGGCAGAGGTTGCAGTGAGCCAAGATCACGCCACTGCACTCCAGCCAGAGTGCAGAGCGAGACTCTGTCTCAAAAACAAACAAGCAAACAAAAGATGCATCATTACATTGTTTATATGAAGTTTGTCTTACTTTTTTGATGTAGATGCTCATTGCTCATTGTTATAAACTTTGCTTTTAGTACTTCTTTCATTATATCCCATAGGTTTTGATTTTTTTCAAGAAACTTTTAAATTTTCTTCTTATTTTATTACTCATTGATCAATCAGGAGTGTATCATTTAATTTCTACATGTGTATTTAGTTTCCAAATTTCCTCTTGTGATTGATATCCAGTTTTACTCCATTGTGCTTGGAGAAGATACTTCATATTATTTCAACTTGGGGATAATGTTTTAAAACTTCTTTGTGACCTTACACATGGTCTATCCTAGAGAATGATCCATGTGCTGACAAGAAGAATATGTACTCTGTAGCTATTGGATGAAATGTTCTGCAAATTTCTCCCAAGTCCATTTGGTCTATAGGGCAGATTAATTCCAACGTTTCTTTGTTGATTTTCTGTCTGGATGATCTCTCCAATGCTGAAAGTGGGGTGATGAAGTCTCCAGCTGTTATTGTATTGCAGTCTATTTCTCCCTTTAGCTCAAATAATATTTGCTTTATATATCTGGCTTCTCCAGTGGTGGGTTCTTCTATATTTATAATTGTTATATCCTCTCACTGATATGTTCCCCTTATCATTGTACAATGACCTCACTTGTCTCTTTTTACAGTTTTTGTCTTGAAATCTATTTTATCTGGAATACATATAGCTACTTCTGCTCTTTTTTGGTTACAATTTGCATAAAATATACTTTTACATCCCTTTATTTTCAGTCTATGTATGTATTTATAGGTGAAATGTGATTTCTTTTAGGCAATAGATCATTAGGTCTTGTCTTATTTATTCACTCAGCCATTCTGTATCTTTTGATTGCAGAGTTTAGTTTATTTACATTCAATGTTATTATTGACAAGAAAAGGCTTACTATTGTCATTTTGTTATTTATCTTCTTGTTATTTTGTGGTCTTTTCTTCTTTAGTTTCGGAATTTGTGTAAAGATCATTTTCTCTGGTGTTATGTTATAATTTTGTGCTGTGCATGTGTATGTGTATGTGTGCATCTGCCTCTTCCTGCACATCGGTCGAGGCCTATATTACGGCTCATTTCTCTACCTAGAAACCTGAAACATTGGCATCATCCAATGTGTGTGTGTGTGTGTGTGTGTGTTGTATGTTTTTCAGTATGAGGTTACCATGAGGCTTGCAAATAACATCTATAACTCATTATTTTAAACTGATGACGACTCTGATCAAACAAGCAAAGAGAAACACAAAAATTGTACATTGTTATCATAAGCAAAAAAAAGACAGCAAAAAGAGAACTAATAAAAATATACATCTTAAATTTTTCCCCTCCTTTTTTTAACTTTTGGTTGTTTCTATTTATATCTTATAGTACTGTCCATGTCTTGAAAATTTGTTGTAGTTATTATTTTTGATTGGTTCATTGTTTAGTCTTTCTACTTAAGATAACAGTAGTTCACACACCAGAGTTACTCAGTTACAATACTGTGTTTTTCTGTGCAATTCCTATTACCAGTAAGTTTTATAACTTCATATGATTTCTTATTGCTTATTAACATCATTTTCTTTTTGATTGAAGTACTTCCTTTAGCATTTCTTGTAGAACAGGCCTGGTGTCAATTAAATCTCTCAACTTTAGTGTGTTTGTGAAAGTTTTTATTTCTTCTTTGTGTTTGAGGGATATTTTTGCTAGATATACTATTCTAGGGTAAAAGGTTTTACTTATTTTTCTTCAGCACATTACACATGCCATGCCACTCTGTGCTGGCCTGTAAGTTTTCCACTGAAAAGTCTGCTCCTAGACACGAAGGAGCTCCCTTGTATGTTAATTTGTTTCTTTGCTCCTGCTGCTTTTATAATCTGTTCTTTGTCCTTGACCTTCGGGAATTTAATTATTCAATGTCTTATTTGAGTTAAATCTGCTTGGTGTTTTATAATCTTCTCTCAGTTGAATGTTGGGATCTTTCTTTAGGTTTGGGAAGTTCTCTGTTATCATGCCTTTGAATAAACTTTTACCCCTATCTCTTTCTCTACCTCTTCTTTAAGTTGGAAACTCTTAGATTTGCCCTTCTCTGGCTATTTTCTAGATCCTCCAGGTGTGCTTCAGTGTTTTGTGTTCTTTTTTCTTCTCTGACTGTATGTTTTAAAATAACCTGTCTTCAAGCTCATTAATTTTCCTTCAGCTTGATCATTTCTGCTATTAAAAGACTCTGCTGCATTCTTCAATGTGTCATTTGCATTTTTCAACTCGAGAATTTCTGCTTGATTCTTTTTAATGATTTCATTCTCTTTCTTAAATTTATCTGATAGGATTCTAAATTCCTTCTCTGTGTTATCTTAAATTTCTTTAGGTTTCCTCAAAACAGATATTTTGATTTCTCTGTCTGAAAAGTCACATATCTCTGTTTCTCCAGGACTGGTCTTTGGTGCCTTATTTAGTTCACTTGGTGGCCTCATGTTTTTCTAGATGGTCTTGATACTGGTGGATGTTCATCTGTGTCTTGGCATTGAAGAGTTAGGTATTTATTATAGTCATCAGATTCTGGAATTGCTTGTACTTGTCTTTCTTGGGAAGGCTTTCCAGGTATTTGAAAGAACTTGAGTGTTGTGATCTAAGCTGTATCTGCATTATAGGCCACCTGAAGCCCAGTAACACTATGATACTTGCAAACTAATAGAGGTACTGCCTTTATGGTCTTGGATAAGATCCAGAATAATTCTGTGGATTACGAGGCAGAGATTCTTGTTCTCTTCCCTTACTTTCTCCTGAACAAATGGAGTCTCTCTCTCCCTGTTGTAAAGTACCTGGGGCTAGGGGTGGGATGACACCAGCATCCCTGTGGCCGCCACCACTAGAACTGTACTGATTCAGATCTGAAGTCAGCACATCACTGGGTCTTGCCCAAGGCCCACTGTAACCACTCCCTGACATCTGCTGATGTTGGCTCAAGGGCCTGGGGCTCTATAATCAGCAGTTGGTGAAACCAGCCAGACTTGTATTCTTCCTTTCAGGGTGTCAAGCTTCCCCAGACCTCAAGTGGGTCCAGGGGTGCCAACTCTGAGCCAGGGACTGGAATAGGAAACCTTAGAAGTCTACCTGGTATTCTATTTTACTGTGGCTGAGCTGGCACTCAAACTATGAGAGATATCTTTCCCACTATTCCCTCCCTTTTCTGCAGTCAGAGGAGCCTCACCCAGTTGGCCATCACCACTGCCCCACAGGGAGCATTGTTAGGCTACTGCTGATGTTCCCTTTAGGTCCAAGGGCTTGTCAGCCAGCTTGTGATAAATGCTACCTGGCCTGCAACTCACCCTTCAGGGAAGTGGGCTCCTGTCTGTGGGCAGGCATCAGCTGAATTCAGGCTGGTTTTGATTTATTTGTGACAGAACATCCTTGAATTCAATCTAATGTCTCACAATTGTTGTGCTCTCCCTCTCCCAAGTGCACAGTTTTTCTCTCTCAATGCCACACAGCTGCTGTTGGAGATGGGAGAGGAGGGCATCCCTGATTCAAGGCTCTTTCCTACCATCTTTAGTTCCTCTTTTCATGATATGAAGTCAAAACCAGGTACTATCAGTGCTTATGTAATTTTTGGTTCTTATTAAGGTGCTTGCTTTGTCTAGATAATTGTTAAATTGCTATCCTTTCAGTGGGGCCACGTTCAGTGAAGCCTTCTGCTTAGCCATCTTGTCCCTCTCCTCTGCTCTACTTTCTAATTTCAATAATTTTAAGCAAATTTTCTTCAAAATTGCCTTCTCAACAGGTTGCCACATCCTTTTGTTTTATGCATATTTTGATAACATATTCAAAAGATTGTATTTTATTATTTAAATTGCCTCAATAGCTTTAAATATGCAGGACCTTATCTCATGACAGGTAGAGACAGTAAAGAAACAAAATCATACTGTAATGATCTTTCAAAATATTCATGTCAATTTTATTCTCACATTATATTTTATTATCTCTAATTTCCATCTTCCTTGGAACATCTTAGCTATACTTTATTGTAAAATTTATAGCATAATCACTGTGTCAAGCTAAACGTTATAAGTACACTGATTTAGTCATATTGCTTTAACCTTTAGAAATTATAGCAATAACCTCATAAAAATAAATTCAGCAATTAGGCTCAAATTATGGCTATGTATTTTACTTAATACTTGGTAGTTTATTAATTAATATGAGAGGCATATAATAAGATATGAATCCTTATTTTCCTAAAAAATATTTATGAATAAAACTCAGTCTTATTGTATAAATATATAGCCTGTAACTTACTGACTGACATTAACAGACCCAGACTGAATGTAGAGAATAGGTATATAGATCACCCAATAGCAATGCTTGTACATTATTAATTTGTACACAGTAGTGGTAGTTGATATGTACAATAGACAGACTGCTGCATTTTTTGAAACAAAATAGAGAAAATATCTCTTAAATATTATGATGATGATTTTTTTCATAAATTAGATATTTTTTTTCTTTAAGGTACTTCTAAGTGATAAATAAAGATCACATGGAAGAATTATTATGAATCTCAGAGTACCAATTACTGGTTTTAAAATGTACAATAAATGTTGGAAAAAAGGCTGAAATAAAATACAAACTTATAAAGGATAAGTAATTAAAGAAAATTTTATCGATAGATTTTTCTTTATGATAAATCCATTATTTATTGGAACCATAAAATAATGTGAACAAGTCATTATATATGCTTATTTTTCTGTTATTCTACCATTTAAAAAATGTATTACCTCAAAAAATGTAAAAATATTTCCAAATGATAAAATCCATACTTCCTTGTGTCTGCTAATAGTAAAGTATGAAAATGCTGTGATGTGGTTTGGCTGTGTCCCTCCCCACCCAAATCTTGAATTGTAGTTCCCATAATTCCCACATGTTATGGGAGAACACAGGGGGCAGGAGGTAATTGAATCATGGAGGTGGTTACTCCTATGCTGTGAGTTCTCACACAATCTGATAGTTTTATAAGGGGCATTTCCCCCTTTGCTTGGCACTTCTCTCTTCTGCTGCATTGTGAAGAAGGATACATTTGCTTCCCCTTCCACCATGATTAGGTTTCCTGTGGCCTCCCAATCATGTGGAACTGTGAGTCAATTAAACCTCTTTTCTTTACAAATTACTCAGTCTTGAGTATATCCTTATAGCCATGTGAGAATGGACTAATACAGTAAATTGGTACCAAGGGAGTGGGGTGCTGCTATAAGGATACCCAAAAATGTGAAGCAACTTTGGAACTGGGTAACTGGCAGAGGTTGGAACAGATTGGTGGGCTCAGAAGAAGATAGAAAAATGTGGGAAAGTTTGGAACTTCCTAGAGACTCTTTGAATGGGTTTGACCAAAATGTTGATAGTGATATGGACAATGAACACCAGGCTGAAGTGGTCTCAGATGAAGATGAGGAACTTGTTGGAAACTGGAGGAAAGGTGACTCTTGTTATACTTCAGCAAAGAGGCTGGCAGTATTTTGCCCCTGTTTTAGAGAGTTGAAACTTTGAACTTGAGAGAGATGATTTAGGATATCTGGTGGAAGAAATTTCTAAATGGCAAAGCGTTCGAGAGGAAGCAGAGCATAAAAGTTTGGATAATTTGCAGCCTCATGATGCAATAGAAAAAAAAATCATTTACTGGGGATAAATTCAAGCCTGCTGCAGAAATTTGTATAAGTAACAAGGAACTGAATATAATCACCAAGACAATGGGAAAAATGTCCCCAGGGCATGCCAGACACCTTGACAGCAGCCCCTCCTATCACAGGCCTGGAGGCCTAGGAGGGAAAAATGGTTTCATGGGACAGGATCAGGGTCCCTCTGCTCTGTACAGTCTCGGGTCATGGTATCCTGTGTCCCAGTCACTCTAGCTGAGGGCTAAAAGGGGCCAAGGTACAGCTGGTGCCATTGTTTCAGGGGGTGCAAGCCCCAAGCATTGGTGGCTTACATGAGGTGTTGGGCCTGCAAGTGCACAAGAGTCAAGAAATGAAGTTTGGGAACCTCTGCTTAGATTTTAGAGGATGTATGAAAATGCCTGGATGTCCAGGCGAAAGTTTGCTGCAGGGACAGAGCCCTCATGGAGAATCTTTGCTAGGGCAGTACAGAAGGGGAATGTGGGGTTGAAGCTGCCACACAGAGTCCCGACTGGGGCACTGCCTAGTAGAGCTGTGAGAGTAGGGTCACCGTCCTACAGACCCCAGAAGGGTAGATCCACCAGCAGCTTGCACCATGTGCCTGGAAAAGCCACAGGCACTCAATGTCAGCCTGTGAAAGCAGCTGGGAGGAGGGTTGTATCCTGTAAAGCCACAGGGGCAGAACTGCCCAAAGCCATAGGAGCCCACCTCTTGCATCAGGATGACCTGGGTGTGAGACATGGAGTCAAAGGAGATAATTTTGCAACCCTAAGGTTTAATGACTGACCTATTAGATTTCAGGCTTCAATGGGGCCTGTAAGCCCTTGGTTTTGGCCAATTTCTTCCATTTAGAACAGGTGTATTTACCCATTGCCTGTACTCTCATTGTACTGGGAAGTACGTAACTTGCTTTTGATTTTACAGGCTCATAGGCTGAAGGGACTTGCCTTATCTCAGATGAGACTTTGGAGTTGGACTTTTGGGTTAATGCTGGAATGAGCTAAGACTTTAGGGGACTGTTGGAGAGGCATGTTTGGGTTTTGAAATGTGAGGACATGAGATTTGAGAGGGACCAGGGGCAGAATGATATGGTTGGCTGTGTCCCCACCCAAATCTCATCTTGAATTGCAGTTACCATAATCCCCATGTGTCATGGAAGGAACTCAGTGGGAGGTAATTGAATCATGGGGGTGGTTACTCCCATGCTGTTCTTGTGATAGTGAGTGCATTCTTACAAAATCTGATGGTTTTATAAGGGGCTTTTCCCCCTTTGCTCTTCACTTCTCTCTCCTGCTGCAATGTGAAGAAGGACATGTTTGCTTTCCCTTCTACCATGACTATAAGTTTCCTGAGGCCTCCCCATCCATGTGGAACTGAAAGCGCATTAAAACTCTTTCCTTTATAAATTACTCAGTCTCAGGCATGTCCTTATAGCAGCATGAGAATGGATCCATGCTGGAATCAATGATACAGTTTCAAAGTTTTATTTGAAAAAAGCAATGAACCTTATTAAAATAAATTATTTGGATTACATTTTTATTCCATGAAAGCCCGCATTATCACAAAATATCTCTTTTAAGAACCTCTAAATTCAACATTTTATGGATCTGATAATAACATATAAAGGTATTGACTTACTAAGACAAACATGTTAAGAAAAATTTAATGACACTTTTAAACACAAATTGTTCTATGTAATTTTATGTTTATCACAGTGAATGTTATTTTTTACATATAGGTTAAGTAAGGCTATTTAAAATTATTCTAAATACATATTCAAAAAAATTTTTTTAAGTTAAGTAATGCCTTGATATTTCAATCAATTTCCAATGTAAGCCTATATATTTTACTTGTGCCAAAGAAGAACATACACTTTAGATACCACTATTATTCTTATTTTAAAGGTGAGACAATACTCAAATAATTAAATGAATTTTTTCTATGAAAAAAACTAGCAATAATTAAAACTGAAGACAATGATCACATTTTTGTTATATTGTTGGCATTTTGATTCACTCCAAACTTGTATATTAGTTTGTTCTTTTACTTACATATTTTTCATTAAGTTTAGAGAACTATTGCTATGACTCATTCATTATTGGAAACTACAGAATATACGGTATTCGATGAAATGTTTAAATGCCCAGATATCCTCAGAATAAATATCTACAGAACCTGACCAGTGATATGCTCTGACTCAAGCCAGATACTCTCTCTGACATATTCTGAAGTTCGAAACAAATGTTACTCTACATCTAAGACAAAACCTTAAGAACTAAGAATTAAGCTGAGCAAACTAATTATAAAACTGAGTCAAAAATGTATAGTCAAGTTGGAAAACCAGGGAGCCTAAAGCAAGCCAGAGAAGAGAGTCAGGGTTATGCTGGGTGTAGCAGAGGCAAGTCTGTGGTTTACTTTCATCAGTCAGCACATCAGCCCAGCCTGAAGAAACAAGATCAGTTTGCTGAGACACTCATGCATTATTCCATGTATTCCAGACTGAGTTTTGTAATTTTGTTACAGGACAACAAACTTACCAAATGAAAAATCGGTTAAGCATATAGGCGGCTTTCTTTTCAGATGCCATCTAATCTATAAGTTTTTATGCACAGCAAACCTAAAAAGCAGCAGTCCAGAACCCACTGGTATTAATGTGTCATATGAAAGATATTAATGAAAAAGTGCCTTGTAAATACAAAATGAAGACTAGAACTATTGTAATTTGTAGCATTTATGAAAGAGAACTCTAAGTGTGGTATTACTGATCTGAACCTAGTCTTTCTGTCTCTACAAAACCAACTGGACCATACATGTTTCAGTCTCTTTCATTACCTCCATCTAGCCCTTTTTAAACTTTATTGTTATCTAGATATGGAAGTTTGGAATACAAAACTATTGATACCATGAATACTATCAGAATTGTTAGGGTAGAAAGGATAATTGTTCAAGCAAACAAATACATTCTACTTTGCCACTGTATATGTTGCTTAAGATACTGTAGCATTTAATTTCTACCCCAAAATTTAGTGGTATAAATAACACCCACTTGTTTAGGTCACAATTCTGTAGACCTGTGATTTGGGTTTAGTTCAGCTAAGCAGTGCTTCTGCTGGGATTGACTTGTCTCATTCATGCATCAGCAGTCACCTAGCAGTTGATGTCTTTACTCACATTCTTGTATTTGGCAATTGGTTGTCAGCTAATTCAATGATAACAATTGTGTCTCTCTTCATCCCGGGGGGTCTCATCATCAAATAGGTTAGCTTGGATTGGTTCACCTACTGGTTATAGAGTTCCAAAAGTAGCAAGCATGAAAGCCTCAACTCCCCAATGGTTTGTAAGCTCCTGCTTTTGTCACAATTGTAATGTCTCACTGGAGGAAGCAAGTTGTGCAACAAATTCTGATTCATGGGCTAAGACAAAAAATACCATTTGACCCAGAAATCCATTACTGGGTATGTACCCAAGGGAATATAAACCATTCTATTATAAAGACACATGCACACATATATTCACTGGAGCACTAGTCACAATAGCAAAGACATGGAATCAACCTAAATGCCCATCAATGATAGATAGATTGGATTTTTAAAATGAGGTACATATACACCATGGAGTGCTGTGCAGCCATAAAAAAAAAAAAAAAAAAAAAAAAAAAAGCCGAGATCATGTCCTTTGCAGGGCCATGGATGGAGCTAGTGGCCATTATTCTTAGCAAACTAACTCAGGCACGAAAACCAAGTACCACATGTTCTCACTTATAAGTGGAAGCTCAATGATGACAACACATGAACATGTAGAGGAGAACAAAAACACATTGGGGCCTATCGGAGGGTGGAGGGTGGAAGGAGGGAGAGGATCAAGGAAAAATAACTAATGGGTACTAGGCTTAATACCTGGGTGATGAAATAATCTGTACAACAAACCCTGATGACACAAGCTTACCTATATAACACACCTGCACACGTACCTCTAAACTTAAAATTAAAAATATAAATAAATAAAATAAAATAAAGACAAAAGAAAATAGACTCTGCCTCTGATAACAGAGGAGCAATAATTTGGCCACAAATAGGAGAGCTCTAACTCAAGATTAACAACTAGGCAAATTTGTTATCTCATGTAACTAGAAGCCCAGAGATAGAGTATCCTTGAAAATTATTGATTTAGGAGCTCAAAAATGACATAAACATTCTTTCAGGTCTTTTCTAACTTGAATAAATGCTCATGGCATATAAAGACCTGTAAAATAATTACCAGAGCAGGTCCAGATGTCTCCTTTCACAAAGAAAGAATAAAGGCATCAGGAAATGGGAATGGGAAATAATTTCTGATGAATGGGAAAACTTTCCCAGAATCCCCCAGGGATCTCTTTTTATTTAACATTGGCTATATTTGTGTTACAAAACCGTTCCTGAAACAATCCTTTCATAGGAGATGAAATCATCATGACTATCTTAGACTGAACAGGTAGCAAGGGATGGATTAATTCAATAATGATTAATTGCATACCTACTATGCAAGTGTACTATACTAGGAACCTGGGATATAACAACGAATTCAATAGTCTCATTTCTCATGGAGTTTACAGTCTAGTCAGATGGACATATAATAAACAAATAAAAACACATATAATGTACTACTGATAATAAAAGCCGCTAAGGAAGGAAAAAAAAGGGTAAAATGAATATGGAAAGCCAGAGAATGGATTGGGGCTTTATTTTTTTATAAGAGAGTTTAGTGATGTCTTATTGGCCAGGTAACCTTTGATCAAAGACTTGTAAAAAATGAGGTACTATGTCATATGGTTATCTGAGGGAAATAACTACCCATGCAGAGGGAAACCACTTGCAAAGACTGAACCTGAAAGAGGCTTATTTGAGGAAAAGTAAAAAAAGGCCAATGATCTTGGATAGAATAATCTAGGGTTAGAGGGGTAAAAAACAAAAAGTTAAAGGAGATAAAATCACATAGATCCTCTTACGCTACAATAAGGTTTTCATCTGTTCCTCCAATTGAAAGAGAAAGGCATTTGAGGATTTTGAATTAAATTGTAACATATCTGAATATATTTTCGAATACTCTGTTATGTGGATAATAGACTATATGAGGCAGGGGCAGGGTTTGAAAGAGCAGAACATTGCAACACTCTAGGTGAGCAACAGTGGTATCTTTGGCCAAGCTAGTTATGACAGAGAGGTGCTATGGTTCTTGATATATGTTAATGATAGAACAGAGATAATTCGATGATGAATTTGATGTACATTATAAAAGTAAACTGAGTTGTATATTTCTCATTTATAAAAGAACACATATTTCAGAGTGTTGTTGTAAAGACTATATGATATAATTTATGTAATATTATATTCAATAATTTATTATATCCAGCCTTTCATCTCACCCTAAAAGATTATAGTTCATTGTGCTAGTACATTGAATTTTTAGCTAATAGGTATTTCATATACCATGAAACTTCTAAATTAGGAGGTAGGGATGGATTTGAGTGAATCTTGGGAAATAAAGTTTAAAACTGAGTTTAAAGGTCAGGAAGGTATGAGCAGAAAACAGGAAGGCAAATGAAGTGTAATGAGATAGAAGTATTTGATTCTAGGTCACATTGTTTTTACTGTTCTTTATTACTGTTAATGTTAACTGGTTACCTATAGAGGTTAAATAACAAAAATGCTCCCTTCTTCATCAGGTCTTGTCATTTTGGATGAATTGTAACTTTTCCCAAGGGCTCCAAATAAAATACCTGGAAATATTGTAGTGTAATCTCAAATTCAGCAGACTAGTTCACATGACACTTTTCCTGGCCCATATCCTTCCTAGCAAGCAGACACTAGCATTATCTTCATCAGTACATTTTGCTGCCTTTCATAAGCTCAGCTTTCTGTAAGCCTACTTATTTTATCTGACAACAATGTGATTTTAATAAAACCATTTGTTATCTGAAATGTTAAATATTATTATTTGTCTTTTTAAATACATTCTTGCAGTTATACTTACTGTGTCACAAAAATCATTCCTTACAATTTCTACCTCTGCATTATTAGTATAAAATATGGGAAAACTCTGATATAAATGTATTTTCAAATCTATGGATTTAGTTTTAGGATATAGCAATATTTGGTTTTACTATAACTTTCACTATAATATGGGATACTTTTTGTCCTCAATAAGACAATTCCTGATAACATGGTCACATTATTAGAGGTTTAAATGACCTTTCAGAGAAGCTAATTTTCTATGAGACATAATTTTATTCATAAAATTTGTATTTGTGAACTACAGTTATATATATATATATATATATTTCTTCATTATGCACAATGTTATGTCACCTTTACTGCCGACACAGATAAAACTGACGATAATTTACTTTTGTTTGTTTTAATAATATTCCAGCAGAGATCTTCTTATACAGTCTCTATCTCTCTCTTTCTCTTTCATTCTCTCTCTCTCTTTCTCTGTGTGGGTGTGGGTGTGTGTGTGTGTGTGTGTGCCTGTGTGTGTCTGTTTAAATTAAGTCTAACCTAACAAACCGGGACATAAGTTCATTGTTTCAATTTGGGTTAAATGTCATAGCAAATTTTTAGCACTCAAATTTTATATTCAAAGATAGATTTTGGCTGCTGGCTCTGTAGTACTTTGAGATAAAATGTGTTTATTTATAAATTATCCTGGCTGTTTTAATAAATCAGTGGTGTTAAATGTCTTGAAAACAACATAAGTAGGCAGCCTGTAAGTTCTACTTTTCCACAGTGTCAGCCAAGCTCTGCAACTACATACATTTCAGTGCCACAGTATTCATAGCTTATAGAAAACAGGAAATATATGGTGTTAGTTTCTCTATAGAATCATATGTAGTCTTGGCAAAGTTGGAATAAAAGGATAACCACTTTTTGAGCATATGACGGTGACTTCAAAATTCAAATGTGTACATGTATGATATAAGTTGAACAATAAAATTATCTCTCAACAAATGGTAGTTTCCCATGGTTCAATCTAAAATGTGTGAAAATCTGAATATATGGAAAATCCAGGATAATATTCCATCACTACCATGTTATTGTATATATGAAAAGTTAATAAAATTTTGAGAATATAGAAATAAAAATAAAGTGAAGTAGTTATAAAAATCATCAAAATACTGAAAACCACAAATAACATTTATTATAATTCTTATTCCCTTAATGAGTCTAAATTACTCAATATGGATCATGCAACTTTTTCAAGTACAAGCTATTCTTATAATTTCTTGTTGATGTTATTGACTTACATGCTGTAATATACAGTATTGGCTTTATGCAATTTAAAGTCCTGAAGTTTGTCATTAACATCTCTCTTTCCCTTTGAATGTAACTTTCCCTCCTCCCAGAGTTAATTCTTCCAAGATACATAAGAAAACATATTCCCCTTTTGTACTTCAATCTATAATATTGTGAAATATATATTTGGTTTTCCCTATTTCCTGACATACAACTCCTACAATCCTTGGAATATCCAAAGTGATGTCTTTTTGTATTTAATGATTTGACTAATGGCTGGCAGCCCCAAGGTAGCTTCAGGATGGAGACTGGTCACAGGAGTTTTATGTCTTATGTTTAAGTCTACAATCTATTTTGAGTTAACTTGTATATGAGGTAACATAAGAATCCAATTTCATGATTTTGCATGCAGATATCCAGTATTTTGCATGCAGATATTGAAGAGACTGTCTTTTCTTCTCAGTTTAATATATAGGTATGCGATTATCTCTGGAATCTGTATTCTATCCATTGGTCTATATGTCTATTTTTATGCCAGTATCATACATTTTTATTACTTTTATATTTTAAAATCAGGACGTGTGATGCCTCAAATTTTGTTCTTTTGTTTTATTTCATATTTGACACATAATAATTGTACTTATTTTGGGGAGTACAGCGTGATGTCTCAGTGCATGTATACAATGTATAATAATCAAATTAAGGTAATTAGTGTATCTATAACCTGAAACATTTATCATTTCTTTCGGTGAGAAAAGTCAATATTCTCTCCTCTATCGATTTTGAAATGTACAATGTATTATTGTTAATTATAATCACCCTACTGTGCAATGGAACACTAGAACTTAAGCTCTTTGTCTAATTGTAACTTTTTACTCATTGGCCAATCTTTCCCCATTCACTCCACTCCACTATCCTTCCAAGCCTCCGGTAAAGACTGCTTTACTCTATGAAAACAACATTTTTAGATTCCACTTATGAGTAAGATCGCTTGGTATTTGTCTTGCTGTGCCTGGATTATTTCACTTAGCATAACGTCTTCCAGGTTTATCCAAGACATAATTAGAAGTTGGGAACTTTCAGCCCATTCTCCCAACTTCCAGGAAGGGGATTAGTGCTGAAGGTCAAGTTGATGGTAAAGGCCAGTGATTTAGTCAATCATGCCTATGGAATGAAGCTTCCATAAAAATTGAAAAGGACTGAGTTTAGATGGAAAGATAAATATACAGAGATTCCTAGAGTGTGTCTCCACAGAGAGGGCATGAAAGCTTCATGCTCCTTCCCACATAAACTCACCCTATGCATCTCTTTACCTATATTCTTAGTAATGTTTCCATATAGTAAACCAGCAAATGAAAGCTAAGTGTTTCGCTGATTTCTGTGAGCCACTCTTGCAAATTCATCAGGAGGGGGTAGTGGGAACCCCAATTAATAGTTGATCAGTCAGAAGTATAGGTGACAGCCTTAGGATTGTGGTCTGAAGTAAGAGCAGTCTTGTGGGACTAAGCCCTCAACCTAGAGGATCTGATTCTCTTTACAGGTAGATAGCGTCAAAACTGAATTGAATTAGAGGTCACTAAGCTGGTGTCCACTGCAGAATTGATTGACTGCTTAGTGTGGCGGAAATAGCCCCATATATCTAGGATCACAGAACCATTCTGTGTTGTGAATGGAAAAGGAGAGAAAAGCAGTTTGGTTTTTCCTTTACAGAGAAACCCATTAAGGACCCTTTCTGCCCATATTAGACGACAAAAAGAAAATCTAGAATTTGTTGATTATTTCAAACTGGAGGGCAGAACATTTTAGTCAGAGTCCTGCCCCAGAAATCTGAATCCAATGCAAATAGACCATTAAGATCGAAAATGGCAGAAGTAGGGAGCAGTAGCAGGAATAGTTCAGTTCCTTGATCACTGCTACCAGGTCAGGCTCAGAATTATGTTTTAAACAACTCTCAGTATATTTGTATTAACTCTTTGAATTTAAGCTTTGTTTCAGAGGGAACAAAGACCTTATTCAAGAATGCCAAATAAAAAAGCAACCAGGATAACTACAAATCATTTATCGCTTATGAAACACACATTTTTATTCACGTTGCTATTCAAATAATTTCATTAATTGAATAGTTAAGGGACCATGCACTTAATTAACATGGCTCCTTAAGTAACTTGAGAGCCAATAAGTGACTTTACCAGCCAACGTAGGGAAGGCAGCCACTGCTTTTTTTTCATATTTCGATAGTCAATGCAATGTCTTTGTTTGCTCTTTACTCCTGGCCTGTGCATAAAAATGATATTTTGCTCATGAAAATGCTTCATCCCAAAGAGGCTAATGAGGTTAAGGTGTGATATGGTTTGACTGTGTCCTAACCCAAATCTCATCTTTAATTGTAGCTCCCATCATTCTCACATGTTGTGGGAGGGACCTGGTGAGAGGTATTTGAATCATGTGCGTGGGTCTTTCCTGTGCTGTTCTTGTGATACTGAATAAGTCTCATGAGATCTGACGGTTTTATAAGGGAGAGTTCCCCTACACAAGCTCTTTTTCCTGCTGCCATATAAGACTTTCCTTTGCTCTTCCTTCATCTTCTGCCATAATTGTGAGGCCTCCCCAGCCATGTGGAACTGTGAGTCAATTACACCTTTCTCCTTTATAAATGACCCAGTTTCGGGTATGTCTTTATTAGCAGAGTGAAAACAGACTAATACAGGATGACTTATGACATAGGTGAGTTGGGCCACAGTCAGCTTGGTGCCCTCCAGGGAAGTACAGAGAGACTGACATCATGGTTCTTAATGATGGTGAGGCAGGCTGTACTTTTATGCCAACTGGGTGTTTTAAACAATGGCCTACCTTTTATTAATCTAGGGTTACATCACTCTTACTACTGCCTTTAACATTCTGATAAACAAGTGTGAGCACAACAGATGTTACTCTTTATATATTAAGCACAAGCAGGTGCTTTTCTCTTAGGAGCAATACAGTCTATCTTTATCAAAGCCGCAAAGGATATCAACAGACACTTCTCAAAAGAAGACATTTATGCAGCCAAGAAACCTAAGAAAAAAAGCTCATTATCACCGGTCATTAAAGAAATGCAAATCAAAACCACAATAAGATACCATCTCACACAATTCAGAAAGGCAATTATTAAAAGTCAGGAAAAAACAGATGCTGGCGAGGCTGTGGAGAAATAGGAACATTTTTACACTGTTGGTGGGACTGTAAATTAGTTCAACCATTGTGGAAGACAGTGTGGCAATTCCTCAAGGATCTAGAACCAGAAAAACCATTTGGCCCAGAAATCCCATTACTACATATATACCCAAAGGATTATAAATCATTCTGCTATAAAGGCACATGCAAATGTATGTTTATTTCAGTATTATTTACAATAGCAAAGACTTGGAAGCAATCCAAATTCCCATCAATGGGATAGACTGGATAAAGAAAATGTGGCACATATACACCATGGAATACTACACAGCCATACATAAAAAAAGGAGTTCACGTCCTTTGCAGGGATATGGATGAAGCTGGAAGCCATCATCCTCAGCAAACTAACACGGGAACAGAAAACTGAACACTGCATATTCTCACTCATAAGCAGAAGGTGAACAGTGACAATACATGGACACAGGGAGGGGAATATCACATGCCATGGCCTGTCAGGGGTTGTGGGGCAAGGGGAAGGAGAGCATTAGGACAAATACCTAAGGCATGTGGGGCTTAAAACCTAGATGATGTTGATAGGTCAGCAAACCACGATGACACATGTATACCTATGTAACAAACCTGTGCGTTCTGCACATGTATCCCGGAACTTAGAGTAAAATAAAAAACAATAAAAAATAAAGAAAAATAAATAAAAAATAAAACCTTATCAATGAATTGGTAGCCTAATAAACAACTAAATATGTATATAAGTTTAGGGGATAAAATATGTTTGCATTTTTTTCCAGGAAATGCTTCACAACCAACAATTCATGTGAAACATCATTTAAATGATATATAAATTATAAATATCACATGTGGTTTTTACTATACTAATGTCCAGAGTCTCATACATTTTCTAATGCTGTTTAATGTTCTGCACAACCACTCAGAAAACTGAGCCAGTTAGTATTAGAATCACGTCTTCTGTTTCTCCTGGAGTACAGTAAAGTATAAAAAATATTTCTGAAGAATGGCTTAAATTATATGATAAAAAGTTTTTCTGAATAAAATATATATATATATACACAGTAATTAAAGATGAAAATCACTGTGGGTCTTGATAAAATAAATAAGGTAGCATGACAATTGTGTAGTTAATGATACATGCTGAAAATGCCGTGTGCTTTACAATAAAAGACAAAGGCTTTAGTAACTCAATTACTTGCACAAACAAGAACTCGGGCTTGAAGAAATGACAGGGAAGAGATAATGGAAGAGACATCAAAATGGAAAAAGCAAGACCACGATCTAGCAGTGAGAAAAAGTCAGTCCGTGGTGATCAATTTGTGAGGAAAAATTTTGCATTTTTATTCCGTGGAGCTGACATGTTATCTGCAAATAATCTGTATATAATCAGTTGAATTTTGTGGCTTTCCTCTCTTAAAATTGTTACATACAGAAACCAAAATAACACTCTTATTTCTTCTTGGGACCATGTGAACGGTTGCCTAAATGTCTGGATCAAAGATTAGTGTTGCTTGTTCACAAAGCAGACATAGTGTTGATTAATCCTTGACAAGACCAACAACTCTGACTTTTGGAGAAAAATGAACAACTTAAATTAGTTTAGCATATTTGAGTAGATGTTCACGAAATGTCTGATCGCCTAAGATTATACATTTTTAAGATCTACTTTTAGAAAGTTTAATTAATGAATTTATTTCTTTCTTTTTGTAACTCATGCCCTCCATTATGGACAGTTAGTGTAAAGATTTTACTTATGGAAAATTCTAATCTATCATATTGTCCTAGAGGTTAAGAAACCATTGATAATTGCCAATGCATTAACTTTGGACAATTATAGTCCAAAGACCTGATTTCATGCTTTAGATTGGCTCCTTGGATACTTGAGTTCAGAGTTTAAGACTATTGTTTAAGCTTGGTCTATGTTTTTCCATTTGAATGTAGAGCAAAAGACAAATACAATAAAGACACAGTATTTATTATACTGGAGGAGTAGACTGAAAGTCTGAAAGGACTAATTCATAGAGACATAAATCTAGGAGGCATAAATTCTGTTTTTTTTCTTTAACAGTTCTTTGACAGTGTAAAAAGTTTCCACTAGGACTTTTTCACACATACACTTTACTTTCAGATAGGTATTAGTAATGCGAAAGGATAATAAGAGAGCATGAAGTCTCAAGGAGAGAGAACACTGAACTGAAAGAATCTGACAAAATTATTTTTGGTTAATGACCATCTTCTACTTATGAAATGTACATTTTTGCTACTCAATAGCACCCATTTAAGAGTAATTTTGTTACTATTGTTTTTCACTGTTCCTTATAATTGGGCTGTATGGAAACTTCATAGTCATGGAACTAGTGCTCTTTTCTGATTGGTGTTATAAAGATTTTATTTTGCATTTGTAAGTCAAAAGATTTAACTATATTACTATAGAAGTGTAGAGTATTTACTAAAAATAAGTGTGTTATTTTTTCTGAAGTTAATGGAAAATGTTTAGATAGAAAAATGCTTTCAAATGACACCCAAAAAGGTAACACTTCAAGGAATCCATACATTAACTAGAATCATTAAGAAAATATAAGTTTTAAAAAGTTTTTGGAAAGATTGAAAATATAAAAACTGAGGAATATTTACTTGTGATAGTTGAGTTAAAAGGTCTTCAGTGTGAACTATTTGTTTTTAATATTGAGTGTCAGGAAGTAATCATGATATATTCTCATAATCAAATTAATTATCTTTACTTTTCAAAGTGATAATTAAACACTGGCTTAGGGAGTAGTACAGTTTGGTACTATTTTCAAGCTACACTTTTAATATTTCTTTTTTAACTTTAAACAAAAAATATATTTTATTTTGTGTGTGTGTTGAAAGCAAACATGGAGGCTAGGCACAGTGGTTCCAGTCTGTAATCCAAGCATCCTCGGTGGTCATGGCAAGAGGATTGCTTGAGCCCAGGAGTTCGCAACAAGCCTAGGCAGCATGGTGACACCCCATCTCTATGAAAAAAATAAAGAAATTAGCTGGGTGTGATGGCAGGTTCCTATAGTTCCAGCTACAATTGAGTGAAAAAAGGTCAAGGGAGCAGTGAGCCACGATCATGCCACTGCATTCCAGTCTGGGCAACAAAGTGAGATCCTGTTACAAAATAAAATTTAAAAAAAGAAGAGAAAGCAGATATGGTTAATGTGAGTGAGAAACCAGGTTCAATCTCCATGGCTCACTTAGCAAATAATTCAAAATATTGTAATATGATGATGCTTCTGGTAATAGAAAATAAATTGAGGACCATCTGCGGCAATTTGCATATCGATAAGATTGATTCAGACTTAAGTGGTCCGAAGACTGACAAAAGTTTAATTACAAATGCAGTAGTAGTTTTATTTTTTGGACACACTTTACATGCAAAACATGTCACAAGTATATCTTCTTGTATATTAGCATAATATACTTTCTTTTCCATCTCATTTAGCAAATAACAGCATGTCCTAAAGTCCTATGAACAGGTGGGCCAAAATCAATTATGTTTCATATACTTTATATGTTATTTTTAACTTCTTTATGGTAATGAATTTTTCAAAGAGTAGATAGTGGAGCATGCAGATCTGTTGAGAGGGCAACAGACTATATATTACTTGAAATAAGAATAATTTTTAAAAATTTTGACATTTCATATGAATGTATTACCTTCCTCTATCTTGTTGGTTAGTTTTTGTTTATTTGAATTACACAATTAAAAATCTCGCCTATCGCCTTGATTGCAGGTATCTCATGGTTTTCTGCCTTCTGGAATAGTCTTCCATTTATGTCAAAACCTATCTAGGAAAAATTAGGTATGAATACTTAGCCATGTGTACATGTGACTTTAATACCATGGATTGTGAGCACTTTGTTGACTCAGACCATAAAATTACATATAGAAGATGCTCAATAAACATTTATTGAAAAAATACTATTTTCATTGTGTTTAACAGTAAATGAGTAGATCATACATTTTATAAAAAATAAAATTATACACACATTGAAATTATTATTTTTAACATCTTGAAGGAATCATTAGTTTGAAATAGTTTGATAATTGGCAAGATTGTAATTTTAGGCGAGTGAAAAAATTTTTAAAAATTTTGGTGGGAAAATCTCCCTGCTAACCTTGTTGTTTTTGAATTTTGCATTTAACATTAATCTGCAATATCAAGTCAATTCTCATATATATTTTAGGGTTTGAGTAGAGAACTACCAATTGAAACTAGTTTTAGTTTATTGTCGTGATTGTCATGATTGAATCAAGAAATGGCGATATACAAGATTTCTAACTACTTTTCAAAATGTATATACAATAGACGTTCTATGTTGTTTCATTTCACTGAAAAGTTTTGTAACAGATGCTGTGTATTACTGTGTAAGAAAGTACAGATTAAGAGTAAAGATATATGGTTTCTAACACTGACTTTGTCACTTAACCACCAATTTTGAATTTTTTCATATAGTAATGGAGCTCAATACTATTTTACCTATTTGTAGTATCTGGAACAGCATCTGATGACTAATTTTGGTGAGAAAATTTTAAATTTAGTTACCAAAAGCTAGTTGGTAAGATGAATTTCACATTTAAAAATTATTGGATAATAATTCTAAAACAGAAAAAATGATACCATACTGCAGAACACAATAAACATTGGGAGGAAAATACCATATGAACCCGGTTTATATATGATAAAGAAAATATGTCATTTAGAAAATGGAACATTAGGGTTTTTAATCAGGAGGCAGAGGAGAATGTTCCACATAAACAGAAAGCAAAATCTTTATATGTATGATAAGTGACATAGGATCCAGGAAAAAAAGGAAAATCATACACAAAGATTTTGTTTGGTTAGGTTTTGCTTTCTTACTGCTTCTGGCTGGGAAGCTATAAATAATGACTCTGAGATCAAAGTGAAATAGGAAAACTGGCTAAAAATGTATTATCTTAGGTGAAAGATAAAAGACTTTTATTTGAGCCTCCATCACATTATTATCAACATACATAAATTATATTGTATCTATTATTTCAGTATAAACAACAAAGTATTGCATTATTTTGCTTTTCCACTTGCAGTATGCAGGCAAGGCATCACTCTGTTAAACTGTCCTTTCATTAATTTTTATAAATGATAATTTCATAATTTATAACACAATGTTATGAAATTCATACGATTCAGGCCAATGCCTTAATTCTCAGAATTTTATATATAATAATTTATTTAGTCTTTATGAAAACAATTATAATAGTTCTATTTTCATACCTCCTAAGAAGTTTATGCTTTAGACTGGAATGTCAAATATGATTTTATTTTTCTCCTTTATCTAATTTGGTGCCTGTCTCTGATATGTAGTTAATTTAAGACAAGTAGTTTTTATAACACATATGGCATTAATGCAGACAACCATAGTCTCTGTTGTGCAACCTAAAAAATAACTAATTTTTCCTATGCTGAAAGAAAGCACGGCCATTTTGTACTTATTGAAAATGAATAAATTGATCTCAAGATAGCAAATTTGCAAGAAAATATCATGAGATATTTCAGCTCAATGTGGTTGTTAAATTACACTCTAATTATAGATTTAAAAAACCACCTTATATGAAATTTTATTATTAGGAGTATTTTAAATATATTTTTTCTTTGTCATAATAGATATTTATAAAAATATACTTTAGAAAAAGTATCCAAAATTCAGACAAATTATTCACAGTAGTGTTTAAGTAGAAATAATTATATTTTATATGTATACTAAATATTAAAATAATCATGCGTTTAGTTGGTCATTATGTAGCATTTCTTTCTTGAGTATTGTTTTTACTACTTATGGTATAATATTTAATCATAATTAATTACTACTTAAATCATGTAATTAATATTCTAAATTGACTAATTTATAAAATAATTAATATTACAAGTAAATTTTAAATTAAATTAAATTGTTAAATTTAATGTAATTTTAATTATTAATAATTAATTGAAATTATTAATTAATTAATATCAAATATGTTGGTATTCAATATATAAAATATATTAATATTCATATTAAATAAATTCATATTAAACTATAAATATTAAAAGTAGAAAAGAATATATTTAGTAAAATATATAGGCAGTACAAACAGAAAGGTCAGAAACAAATTGTCAAAGTAGATTTCTAATTCGTTTATTATTGTAGTTATAAGGTTTATATATTTTTATTGGTACAATGTAAGCATAGAATTTTTTACTTATTGCTATTATATGCAGAGAGAAAGACAAGTGGGTGTGTGGAGAGGGAGAGACAGAACTATCAAAGAAAACTGAATTTAATATAAAATTATAAGTTGATTTTATTTACTTTTACCATTATTTATCTTATTTTATTTGTTTAAGGAAACTTCCGATACATATATCTATTTAGTGTTTTTCATTCATGACACACTTTCTTGTTGGCTTTTTAGTAGTCCAGTTTTATTTGTCATCTAATTAATTTTATTTAATATTGTAATAAAAATTAATGGACCCTCTACTAAAAACAAAAGCTTCAATATGACAGTAGATTTCATCTACCAGTATGGGACACTTCTCGACAAACTCGTTCTTTTATTTCTCCACCTGAATTAACTAATTGTCTCTTTCCCGCATTGTATATATGTATTATATATATATAATATATATAATAAATGTATATGAAAATTTCACATATATATGTATAATTTTCTTATTCCTAGTAGTTGCTCTAGGGTTTATCTTATGCATTTCAATTTATCAGAAGCTATCTCAGATTTAAATTAATTTAATTCCAGTGAGATATCAAAATATTACTCAAATATTTCTCTTTCCTTTCATTTTGTGTGCCATTATTATTATGCATCTTAAGTGTTTGTAAGATCCAAACTCAATAAATTATTATGATTATTACTTTATATAATTTATATGTCTTTTAAAAAAATGATAGTGGCTTTTAAAAGGTTCTCTGTCTCTTTACCTGATTATGTTGAAGCCAGGGTTTAAGTTTTTACTTTGTTTTGTTTTTGCTTCATAAAATGTCTTCCTAAATGTCTACTTTCCTGATTCACTCTAGCAAATAGTAAAGAAGCAAAGTAACTGACTATAAGTTGCTGCTGTGATGAAGCTTCTGGCCTTATCTTCATTGCTTACCATTAAATCTCCATTCTTTTTGAGAGTGCCCTTAAGCTTGAACTTCTCTACACTTTGTTCAAAATAAAGTCAGTTCCTTGAGGAGGGGTTTATCACTCTATTTTAATATGGTATGTGCCTTTCCCTGGTCAAGCTCTATTTACCACTGATCAGCCTCGAGTGGAGAAGACAGTAACCTGCTTTTCTGAGAGTGCAGGGTGTTGGTAGTCTCTGGTATTCTTAGTGATCTGGAACGAGGGTGATCAGGACCTCCATGTTTTTAGCTGGCTGCACCTTGGGGAGAGCCTCTGACCTATGAAAGGTGGCTGGGTGAATGAAGGGAATTCCCAATCTCTTGGCTGACGATAGTCTTCTGAAGTTCAGCCTTTCCCATCCGGAGCTGGTGGCGGGATAAAAAATGCTGGTAATGTTCCCCTCAAAAGAAGATACTGTAGACCTTTACTATGAGGTGGCGGGAAGGAAAAAATATTCCAATCTGCTTGGCCACACTCAACCACAGTGGAGCTTCCATACCCCGGGCTGGGAGGTAGGGGCTTTGAGAAGGGAGAGAGCAGATGCAGGCACATGTCCCACTGACCTTTGATGTTCTTGCCAATATATAGCAGATTTTCTTGAATAGCTGTTTATTCCTTTGCTGTATGCCTTTAGGAATTTTTCTGGAGATGTTTTGTTTTTAAAACAATTTTCATCATTTATGGTTGTTTGCTGAGAAGTTTGTCTCCTCATACCACATAACAAGTCACTCACCTTTCTCTAATTATTTTTAATTACTAAGTCTATTTAAGATCTTATACAATAAAAATATTTGCTTAATGCTTTCAATTTTTAATTTCTATAAAATATATCCTCATACATCTGCAATAAGCTGATAGTTTATATATGTCATAAACTCAATGTACCAAAAAAGCTTTCTAACATTAAAACATTTAAATAGTTGCTGCTGAAAATCAAATTATAATTATTGATCTCAGTTATAAGAAAAATGCTTATTCTGTGATAATTCCGTATTTTTCTATAACGTTAAAGATTATGTTTCTATTACATTAAAGATTAATATTTACACTTTTTAATTTATGTTAAAGATTAATATTTATGCTGACAAAATATTGCAAAGAAAATATTAAATATTAAGTACTACTACTATTTTAATAAAAATTATTTAAAAATTTTCTAATGACTGCTACAATATCATTCACTTCTTTGTATTGAACATAACTCAGACCTGCCTAGGGTCATGGACTCTCAAACATATACTAGCAAATATATCTCATATTACTCAAAGCTATGACTAGCACCAAATCCAATTTAGTTAGAGTCATTAGTATCTTTGGAGTTACAAGTATCTCAAAATCAATATATATATTGTTTAAAAAATATAAAAGTTATTGGAAAATGGAAGCAAATTTTTTTCTTTAATCCTTAGTTCTGAGGGCATGCGCTAATAGTTTTACCTTCCCCTTCGTTCCCTGAAAAATACTGGTCCCAATAAAATGACCTTTCAAATTTTCCCTAGAGCAGGGTGTCGACCAGAAGTCACAAACCCCTAGGCCATGGACCAGTTCGTGACGTGTTAGGAACCAGGCCACACAGCAGGAGGTAATTAGCTGGTAAGCACGAGAAGCTTCATCAGTATTTACAGCCACTTCCCATTGCTCACATTACTGCATTAATGACTGAGCTCCTCCTCCTGTCAGATCAGCAGTGGAATTGAATTCTCATAGGAGCGTGAACCCTATTGTGAACTGCACATGCAAGGGATTTCTGTTGTGTGCTCCTTATGAGAATCTAATGCCTGATGATCTGGGCGAAGCTGAGGCAGTGATGCTAGTGTTGGGTAGCAGCTGTAAATACAGATTAACATTAGCACAGAGACAGATTAACATTGACTGCGTGGAGACCATAATAAATCAATTGCTTGCATATTCATATCAAAACCCTATTAGTGAGTGGTAAGTGAAAATTAAGCTGCATCTTGTGGCAGGCTTTAAGTCAGAATCTGGCACATTTTAGTCCATGTGTGGCCTGCCCATAGTTTTATTTACCACTTCCACCTATGCCTCTTTCCCACACTGTGCACTTGTCTCAGTCACAGTTTTGGTAAACCCACAAGCTAACCCTAGCCACAGTGAGTAATAAACAAATACCACACCGGATAGTTTCTTCAAAAAGGGGGAAAGACCCAATTTTGAGATAGTAGAAGACTCTAAGACTGCCAACAAAAACAAAACTGCATTTAAAAGAAAGAACCAAGAGTCCCACTTAAATTGCAGGTCCATTGCAACAGGTGATTCATTCTCCAAGATGGCTCTGTATATAATATATGGTGACCAGCTAGCCAACAAAGCCATGAAACCTTCAAAATTGCCTTGCTGCATGGAGACCAAGCACCCTGGATTGAAAAACAAGCCTTTAGAGACTTTCAAAAGAAAAAAAGTATGAAGACAAAGAACAGAAGCAATTATTGAAAGTCACCACTTCATCAAATGTGTCTGCACTGAGAGCATCATTCTTAGTGACTAAGGCCAGTGTTGGTAGGATCTGGTCTTCTTGGTAATCTGGGACATGTGTGATCAGGACCTCTGTGTTTTTAGCTAGCTGCACCTTAAGTAGAGCCAATGACCTATAAAAGGTGACTGAGTGAAGAAAGGGAATTCCCAACCTCTTAGTTGACGATAGTCTTCTGGAATTCAGCTTCTGCTGCCCAGAGCTGGTGGGGGGATAAAAAAAATTCTGGCAGTTTTCTCCTCAAAAGAAGATACCTTCGGCCTTTACTATGAGTTAGGGAGAAGGAAAAAAAGAGTCCAATCTTTTTGGCCACACTCAATCACAGTGGAGTTTTCATTATCCTGAGCTGGGTGGTGGGGGTGCTGAGAAGGGAGAGAGCAGAAGCTAAAGCTAAGAAGCCCTTTACTATTGGGTGAAGAGTTGTTCCTGCCTGCTGATAAGCACATTTGTTGTTAACTTTTAGGAGGGGCTGCAGTTCAAAATGTGGCATGTGCTAGTCTTCATTAGCACCATAACTAGATGAATTGATGAAATATCAGAGGATATTGAGTCACAATTTTTAGAGAGGATTAATGAGTCACTGTGGTACACAATCCAGGTTGAGGAGCCTACCAATGTTGACAACAAGGAAACGATGCTTGTTTTTTGTGTAATATATTTTTCAGAAGGATGTGCATAAGGATATATTATGTGCACTTCTATTGCCAACCAACGCCACAAATGCAGAACTATTCAAGTCTTTGAATGATTACATATCAGGAAAACTGACTTGGACCATTTGTGTCAGTATATGCATGGATGGAGCAGCTGCCATAACTGGATGGCTTTCTAGTTTCACTACTTGGGTCAAAGAGGTCACTTCTGAATGCACTGGATGTTCCATAGAAAAATGCTAACTAGCTGGAAAAAAAAGTCACCTGAACTTAACAGCATTTGGCAGCATATGATTAAAATTATCAACCATATTAAAGTACATGCCCTTAACTCACGTCTGTTCATGCAGCTCTCTGAAGAGATGCATGCAGTGTACGCACATCTCTTATACACAGATGTGAGATGGTGAGATGGCTTTCTAAAGGTCAATCATTGGCCAGAGTTTTTCAGTTATGAGAGCCACTCCAGAGATTTCTTTTAGAAAAACAGTCACCACTGGCAGCACGTTTCAGTGATACAAAATGGGTCGCAAAACTTGCTCACTTGTGTGACATATTCAAACTGCTCAACGAACACAATCTGTCACTTCAGGGGAGAATGACAACTCTGCTCAAGGTGGTAGATAAAGTGGCTGCATTCACAGCCAAAATGAAATTATAGGGGTGATGAGTGAACATTTTTTTAATGTGTTTCAAACATTAGCAGAGATTTTGAAAGAGACTGAGCCAGGGCCTTCTTTCTCCCAGCTGGTGCATGATCAACTATCTCAGCTTTCAAAAGAGTTTGAGCATTACTTCTTAACTACAAAACACCCACAAACTGGGAAGGAATGGATCTGCGACCCATTTGTGAATAAGCCAGGTGAATCCACTTTGTCAGTGCTGGAAGAGGATCAGCTGCTTGAGATTGCAAATGAGGTGGACTTCAAAGTATATTTGAATCTCCATATGTTCTGGATTAAAGTTGAGGCAGACTATCCTGAGATTGCCACAAAAGTACTGAAAAGTCTGCTTCCATTTCCAATATCCTATTTTTGTGAAGCAGGGTTTTCTGCAGTGACAGCAACCAAAACAAGATTACAGAGTAGACTGGACATAAGCAACACACTTTGGGTGTCACCGTCTCCCACCACCCCCAGATGGGACTGTCTAGTTGCAGGAAAACAAGCTCAGGGCCCCCATTGATTCTACATTATGGTGAGTTGTATAATTATTTTATTATATATTACAATTAGAAATAAAGTCCACAATAAGTGTAATGCACTGGTATCATCCCCAAACCATACCCCACCCCCATCCCCCTGGTCCATGGAAACATTGTCTTCCATGACACTGTTTCCTGGTGCCAAAAAGGCTGGAGACGACTGGTTTAGATAATACCTCTGGGTCCGCACCTTTTTGGTCTGGTCCCTTACACTGTTCGCAATCTCTTTCTTGTGTATGGACTAAGAAAACTCTTCACATTTTTTAATGGTTGCACATGTTAACATAAAAGTACTACCTGATATTTAGAGTTCTAAATGCCTCTGGCCTTGAACTGAGATTGAAGAAAAAGCAATTATTGGGTGTATGCTACCATATCAGGACCTAGACTCCAGAAGAATATATGAAGGAAGAAATTAGCTTCAAATGCGAGCTGCATTATCATCATCACAAAATGATAACTATAACATTAATTTTATTTATACTGAACTCATGTGAATTGATCTATATTCATACATTCATATTAATCAATGTGTTATATCCAATTCTTATGGAAATTTCTATTTAAGCTTAACAATACTCATTAAGACTGCTACATTTTTATAGAGAAATATTATTTTACTATTACTTATTTAATTATTGGTAAATATCCATTTGCACTCTGTTATGTACTAACTGTGTCTCCTCAAAATTAATCTGTTGAAATCCTTGCTTTCAATGCAATGATACTAGGAGGTGAGGTCTTTGAGAGAAATTTAGGTCATGGAGGTGGAGACATCATGAATGGGATTAATACCCTTATAAAAGGGACATAGAGAAGTCACTTTCCCTCTTTCTACCATGTAAAGATACAAGAGTATCCTACTCCAAAGAAGTCTGTCACAAGAACCCTATCACTCCCTTCATATCTTGATCTTGGACTTTAATCTTCCAGAATTCTGAAGTAACAACTTTCTGTTGTTCATAAGCCACCCAGTGTATGGTACTTTGTTATATCAGCTTGAACTAAGATGCTTTTAAAATATAAATAGAAATGTCTTACCTTTAAATTTTTGGTAATTTATGTGAATTTGTATATAAAAGGCAACCAAGACTTATTTTTCAAACACCTTTATAAGTATCTTAACTCATTTTTGGAGTACCTTTCAGTAACCAAAATCTTTATTACTAAGTATATAATTTAAAATGCATAAATTCAACATGTCTATATTATGCTAAAGTCCAAATTAAAAAGCACCACTTCTATTTAAAACATATCAAAAAATTATGATGGCCAGTTATTAAAATAAAATATTTTCAGGTCTTCAGGTAGACCTAGTTCTAACTTGCTTAAATATAAATGAATATGGATGTTAATTTATCCATAATTTATAGTAATAAGAGTAGGGCTTTTATCACTATTTTAATATAAAAACACCTCAAGGGTCTAGATATCAGTGTTAGAAAAGGCTATCAACTCTCTGTTTCCTTTTTCTAGTCGTGAAATTTGTCATTTTATAGCTATTGTGAGAAATCTGAAAGTGGAAATAATTATACTAAATTGAAGTGAGTTTACTGGTAAAACTTAAGTGGCTGAAGTGTGTGGATAGTTAACACACATTTGGGTTAGTCAAACTTCTTCAATTTTTAATGCTACTCCTTTTACTGTGCCACCATAATGGCCTGCAATTTTAGTGATGGTTAGAGCAATGATCCTTTCAGTATGTTTTCTGGGTAGGACCACCAGCATCAGAATCAAATGCGAAACAATGAGACATGCAGATCGTTCAGGGAGATAGGTCATCATGGGTCATAATGGCAGACTGGAGGCAGGACTAGATTGCAGCTCCTACTCAGACAGACAGAGCAGCGTGCAGAGGTTTGCACTGTGAATTTTAGCTCCAGAACAGTTGCCAGAAAAAACCAGGAATCCCAAGAGGACACACAGACCCTCTGAAGGAAGCAGACTGCTCCTGCAGGACCCAGGAGATACCCCCAAATACTCAGCAGCAGCAAGACCCGCCCAAGGAGAGTATGAGCTCAGACAGGAATAGCCCTGCCCCCACCTGTTGGGCCTTCCCTATCCACCCTGGTAGCTGAAGACAAAGGGCATAAACTCTTGGGAGTTCTAGGGTCCCACCTACCACCAGTTCCTCTCCATACTAGCATGGCCAATGCTCTCCAGAAAGTCCCACATCCCAGCAGGAGGCCAACCAGTACAAAAATAGAATATTAAGCCACCAAAGCTAAGACACCTCACAGAGTCCATTTCACCCCCTGACACCTCCACTGGAACAGGTGCTGATATCCATGGCTGAGAGAACCATAGGCACTTCACTTCACATCACAGGACTCTGTGAAGACAACCTCCAGTACCAGCAATGGATCCAAACCAAGAAGAAATACCTGATTTACCTGAAAAGGAATTCAGGAGGTTAGTTATTGAGCTAATTAGGGATGTACCAGAGAAAGGCAAAGTCCAACGCAAGGCAGTCCAAAAACTGATAGAAGAAGTGAAGGGAGACATATTCCGGGAAATCAATAACATAAATAAAATAATCAAAACTTCAGGAAACACCGGACACACATGGAAATGCAAAATGCTCCGGAAAGACTCAGCAATAGAATTGAACAAATAGAAGAAAGAAATTCAGAGCTAAAGATAAGGTCTTTGAATTAACCCAATCCAACAAAGAGCACAACATTTAAATAACAAAATATGAACAAAGCCTCCAAGAAGCCTGGGATTATGTTAAATGACCAAAACTAAGAATAATTGATATTCCTGAGGAAGAAGAGAAATCTAAAATTTGGAAAACATATTTGGAAGAATAAATGAGGAAAACTTCCCCAGCCTTGCTAGACACCTGAACATCCAAATACAAGAAGCACAAAGAACACCTGGGAAATTCATCACAAAAAGATCATCACCTAGGCATATTGTCATCAGGTTACATAAAGTTAAGATGAAGGAAAGAATCTTACGAGCTGTGAGATAAAAGCACCAAGTAACCTATAATGGAAAACCTATCAGGTTAACAGCAGATTTCTCAGTAGAAACCCTGCAAGGTAGAAGGGATTGGGGCTTTATCTTCAGCCTCCTCAAACAAAACAATTATCACCCAAGAATTTTGTATCCAGCAAAACTAAGCATCATATATGAAGGAAAGATATACTCTTTTTTCAGACAAACAAATGTTGAGAAAATTTGCCACTACCAAGCCACCACTATAAGAACTGCTAAAAGGAGCTCTAAATCTTGAAATAAATCCTGGAAACTCATCAAAACAGAACCTCTTTAAAGCATAAATCACACAGGATGTATAAAGAGTGCAATTTAAAAAGCAAAAACGAAACAACAACAACAACAAAAAAACAAGGCAAACAGGCAAAAAATAGCACGATGAATGGAATGGTACCTCATATCTCAATACTAACATTGAATACAAATGACCTAAATATCCCACTTAAAAGACACAGAACTGCAGAATGGATAAGAACTCACCAACCATCTGCTGCCTTCAGGAGACCCACATAACATATAAGGACCCACTTAAACTTAAAGGGGTGGAAAAAGGCATTTCATGCAAATGGACACCAAAAGCGGGCAGGTGCAGCTATTCTTATATCAGACAAAACAAACATTAAAGCAACAGCAGTTAAAAGAGACAAAGAAGGACATTATATAACGGTAAAAGGCCTTGTCCAACAGGAAAATATCACAATACTAAACATATATGTACCTAACACTGGAGCCCCCAAATTTATAAAACAATTTTAATAGACTTGAGAAATGAGTTAGACAGCAACACAATAATAGTGGGGGACTTCAGTACTCCACTGACAGCACTAGACAGCTCATCAATACAGAAAGTCAACAAAGAAACAATGGATTTAAACTATACCTTAAAACAAATGGACTTAATAGACATATACAGAACATTTTATCCAACTGCAGAATACACATTCTATTCAACAGCACATGGAACTTTCTCCAAAATAAACCATATGAAAGGCCATAAAACAAGCCTCAAAAAATTTAAGAAAATTTAAATTATATCGAGCACTCTGTCAGACCACACTAGAATAAAACTGGAAATCAACTCCAAAAGGAACATTTAAAACCATGCAAATACCTGGAAATTAAATAACCTGCTCTGAATGAGCAATGGGTCAAAAACAAAATCAAGATAGAAATTTAAAAATTCTTTGAACTGAATGACAATACTGACAAAACCTACAAAACCTCTGGGATATAGCAAAGGTGGTTCGAGGAGGAAAGTTCATAGCCCTGAATGCACACATCAAAAAGACTGAAAGAGCAAAAACTGACATTCTAAGGCCACACCTCAAGGAACTGGAGAAACAAGAACAAACCAAACCCAATCCCAACAGGAGAAAGGATATAACCAAGACCAGAACAGAACGATATGAAGTTGAAACAAACAAAAACAAAACAAAAGATGAATGAAACAAAAAGCTGGTTCTTTGAAAAGATAAATAAAATAGATAGACCGTTAGCAAGATTAACCAAGAAAAAAAGAGAAAATCTAAATAACCCCATAAATAAAGAAACAGGTGATATTGAGAGGTGAAGCCAGCTGCACTTCTGGGTCAAGTGGGGACTTGGAGAACTTTTCTGTCTAGCTAGAGGATTGTAAATGCACCAGTCCAGTCAGTGCTCTGTGTCTAGCTAAAGGATTGCAAATGCACCAATCAGCACTCTGTAAAAGCACACCAATCAGCACTCTGTGTCTAGCTAAACGTTTGTAAATGCACCAATCAGCACTCTGTAAAAATGGACCAATCAGCACTCTGTAAAATGGACCAATCAGCACTCTGTAAAATGAACCAATCAGCAGGTAGAGGGCAGGGCCAAATAAGGGAATAAAAGTTGGCCACCCAAGCCAGCAGCAGCAACCCACTCGGGTCCCCTTCCACGCTGTGGAAGCTTTGTTCTTTCGCTCTTCATAATAAATCTTGCTGCTGCTCACTCTTTGGGTCTGCACTACCTTTATGAGCTGTAACACTCACCACAAGGGTCTGCGGCTTCATTCCTGAAGTCAGTGAGACCACGAACCCACCGGGAGGAAGAAACAACTCCAGATGTACCACCTTTAAGAGCTGTAACACTCACTGCAAAGGTCTGCAGCTTCACTCCTGAAGTCAGAGAGACCATGAACCCACCAGAAGGAAGAAACTTCGGACACATCTGAACACCTGAAGGAAAAAACTCCACACACTCCATCTTTAAGAACTGTAACACCCACCGCCAGGGTCCACAGCTTCATTCTTGAAGTCAGCGAGACCAAGAACCCACTGGAAGGAACCAATTCTGGCCTTAGAATTTGGGGGCTAAACACTGGGCACGTGTCTGCCAGCTAAAAGTGACTAGTGCGGCCACTGGACTAAAGACATGGGTGTCAGGCTTTCTGGGAAAGGGCTCTCTAACAACCCGTGACTCTTTGGAGTTGGGAGCATTGGTTTGCCTGGAACCAGCTTCCTCTTTTCCTGCACTTCTGGGCTGAGCTGAGGGTCAACAGAGAGGAAAGCCATTCAGCTCCAGGGTCCCAACAGCAAGTTGGTTGACCCTGCACCCATGAGCAGAACTCTCAAAGTCATGTTGCCCAAGTGAGACTTCACCCATCTATCCTATCTTTCCTGACCCTTGCCTCCTGGGTACTAATGCCTGTCAGACAAACTTCCTCTTGCCTCTCTTCTCCAAGGCTAGTCCTGCTTCTAAAAACCACTCCCTGTCTCTGTTGCTTTTCTAGTTTCTCCTATAAGAATGATTTCTAGTATAAACTCCAGAACTCTATTCCCTTCTTTAGGCACCGAGGCTCACCAATCAGAAAGACATAATTTTTGCCCAAAGCCCCATTGGGGCGGGGGACTATCTGGCATTTTAGGATCCATCCTTAGACTAGCAGGCCTAACAAAAGTTATTCTTGAAGCTAGGATATAGGGAGCTTCAGAAATAATATCCTTCCTATTCAAGTGAGGACAAAAGGTGTCACTCTTCCAAACCTGGAGATCCCTTTCCTCCCTCAGGGTATGGCCCTCCACTTCATTTTTGGGGCATAACTCTTTACAGGACAGTGGTAAGGTCCCAATACTAACAGGAGAACGCTTAGGACTCTAACAGGTTTTCGAGAATGCATCAGTAAGGGCCACTAAATCCGATTTTTCTCAGTCCTCCTTGTGGTCTAGGAGGACAAGCAAAGGTGCAGGTTTTCAAGAATGTGTCAGTAAGGGCCACTAAATCTGACATTCCTCAGTCCTCCTTGTGGTCTAGGAGGAAAACTAGTGTTTCTGCTGCTGCGCTGGTGAGCACAACTATTCTGATCAGCAGGGTCCGGGGTCCGTTGTGGGTTCTTGGGCAAGAAGGAAAAAAAAACAAACCAAAACTGTGGGTGGTTTTGTCTTTCAGACAGGAAACACTCAGGCATCAACAGGCTCACCCTTGAAATGCATCCGAAGCCACTGGGACCAATTTGACCCTCAAACCCTGAAAAAGAGGCAACTCATTTTTTTTTCTGCACTATGGTCTGGCCCCAATATTCTCTCTCTGATGGGGAAAAATGGTTACCTGAGGGAAGTATAAATTACAATACTAACCTACAGCTTGACCTTTTCTGTAAGAGGGAAGGCAAATGGAGTGAAATACCTTATGTCCAAGCTTTCTTTTCATTTAAAGAGTATCCACAACTATGCAAAGCTTGTAATTTACATCCCACAGGAGGACCTCTCAGCTTACCTCCATATCCTAGCCTCCCTATAGCTCCCCTTCCTATTAATGATAAGCCTCCTTTAATATCCCCTGCCTAGAAGGAAACAAGCAAAGAAATCTCCAAAGGACCATAAAAATCCTCAGGCTATCAGTTTTGTCCCCTTCAAGCTGTAGTGGGAGGGGAATTTGCCCCAACCTGGGTACATGTCCCCTTCTCCCTCTCTGATTTAAAGCAGATCAAGGCAGACCTGGGGAAGTTTTCAGATGATCCCAATAGGTACATAGCTGTCCTACAGGGTCTGGGGCAAACCTTCTGTCTCACTTGGAGAGATGTCATGCTATTGTTATATCAAACCCTGGCCTTTAAAGAAAAGAATGTGGCTTTAGCTGCAGCATGAGAGTTTGGAGATACCTGGTATCTTAGTCAAGTAAATGATAGAATGACAGCCGAAGAAAGGGACAAATCCCTACTGGTCAGCACGCCATCCCCAGTATGGAACCCCACTGGGACCTCGACTCAGATCATGGGGACTGGGGTTGGTGCAAACATTTGTTGACCTGTGTTCTAGAAGGAGTAAGGAGAATTAGGAAAAAGCCCATGAATTATTCAATGATGTCTACCATAACTCAGGGAAAGAAAGAAAATCCTTCTGCCTTCCTTGAGTGGCTATGGGAGGCCTTAAGAAAATATACTCCCCTGTCACCTGACTCACTAGAGGGTCAATTTATCCTGAAAGATAAGTTTATTACACAATCAGCTGCAGATATCAGGAGAAAGCTCCAAAAGCGAGCCCTGGGCCCTGAACAAAATCTGGAGGCATTATTAAACTGGCAACCTTGGTGTTCTATAATAGGGACCAAGAGCAACAGGCCCAAAAAGAAAAGCAAGATCAGAGAAAGTCCACAGCCTTAGTCATGACCCTCAGACAAACAAACTTTGGTGGTTCAAAGAGGACAGAAAATAGAGCAGGCCAATCACCTGTTGGGGCTTGTTGCCAGTGTGGTTTGCAAGGACACCTTAAAAAAGACTGTCCAGTGAGAAACAAGCCACCCCCTCATCCAAGTCCACTATGCTGAGGCAATCACTGGAAGGTGCACTGCCCCAGAGGACAAAGTTTCTCTGTGCCAGAAGCCCCCAAGCAGATGATCCAACAACAGGACTGAGGGTGCCCGGGGCAAGCAGCAGCTCATGTCATAAACATCACTGAGCCCCAGGTATGTTTAACCATTGAGGGCCAGGAAGTTGACTTCCTCCTGGACACTAGTGCAGCTTTCTCAGTGTTAATCTACTGTCCTGGACAGCTGTCCTCAAGGTCCATTACCATCTGAGGAATCCTGGGATGGCCTGTAACCAGGTATTTCTCCCACATCCTCAGTTGTAGTTGGGAGAGTTTTCTCTTTTCACATGCCTTTCTTGTTGTGCCTGAAAGTCCCACACCCTTATTAGGGAGGGATATATTATCCAAAGCTGAAGTTATTATCTACATGAATATGGGGAACAAGTTACCCATTGGTTGTCCCCTGCTTGAGGAGGGAATCAACCCTGAAGTCTGGGCATTGTAAGGAACAAACTCAAGCTCCAGCCTTAAGCCTTCCCCCAGGACAAAAATTCCCTTTATACATCACAGAGAGAGCAGGGATACTCTTGGAGTCCTTACTCAGACTCGTTGGACAACCCCACAACCAGTGGCATACCTAAGTAAGGAAATTGATGTAGTAGCAAAAGGCTGGCCTCACTGTTTACAGGTAGTTGTGGCAGTATCCATCTTACTTTCAGAGGCTATCAAAATAATACAAGGAAAGGATCTCACTGTCTGAACTACTCATTATGTAAATGACATACTAGGTGCCAAAGGAAGTTTGGCTATCAGACAACTGTCTGCTTAGATACCAGGCACTACTCCTTGAGGGACCAGTGCTTCAAATATGCACGTGTGTGACCCTCAACCCTGCCACTTTTCTTCCAGAGGATGGGGAACCAATTCAGCATAACTGCCAACAAATTATAGTCCAGACTTATGCCACCCAAGAGGATCTCTTAGAAGTCCCCTTAGTTAATCCTAACCTTAACCTATATACCAATGAAAGTTCATTTGTGGAGAATGGGATATGAAAGGCAGGTTATGCCATAGTAACAGTACTTGAAAGTAAGCCTCTTCCCCCAGGGACCAGCGCCCAGTTAGCAGAACTAGTGGCACTTACCCAAGACTTAGAACTGGGAAAGGGAAAAAGAATAAACATGTATACAGATAGCAAGTATGCTTTTCTAATCCCACATGCACATGCTGCAATTTGGAAAGAAAGGGAGTTCGTAACCTCTGGGGGAACCCCCATTAAATACCACAAGGAAATCATGGAGTTATTGCATGCAGTGCAAAATCCCAAGGAGGTGGCAGTCTTACACTGCTGAAGCCATCACGAAGGGGAAGGAGGGGGATAACAGAAGCATAAGTGGCTGGCAGAGGCAGGGAAAGACCAGCAGAAAGGAAGGAGAGAAAGAGACAGAAAGAGAAAGAGAGAGAGAGAGGAAGAAACAGAGAGACAAAGAGAAGGAGACAGAAAGAGGAAGAGACAAAGTGACAGAAAGTCAAAGAAGGAAAGAGAGGAAGAGACAAAGAGGGAGTCAGAGAGAAAGAGAGAGACAGACAAAGAAGAAGTCCGAGAGAAAGAGACAGAAAGTCAGAAAGAGAGAGAGAAGAAGAGAAAGAGACAAAGAGGGAGTCAGAGAGAGAAAGAGAGAGAAGTAGTAAAGAAAAAGCAGTGTAAACTATTCCTTTAAAAGTCACGGTAAATTTCTAAATGTCTACCCAGCCAAGGCATATTCTTCTTATGTGGAACATCAACCTATATCTGCCTCCCCACTAACTAGACAGGCACCTGCACCTTATTCTTTCTAAATCCCAACATTAACATTGCCCTAGGAAATCAGGCCCTGTCAGTGCCCCTCAAAGCTCAAGCCCATCAGCGCAGGGCCATACAACTAATACCCCTACTTATATGGTTAGAAATGGCCACTGCTACAGGAACTGGAAAAGCAGGTTTATCTACTTCATTATCCTACTACCACACACTCTCAAAGGATTTCTCAGATAGTTTGCAAGAAATAACGAAATCTATCCTTACTCTACAATCTGAAATAGACTCTTTGGCAACAGTGACTTTCCAAAACCGCCGAGGCCTAGACCTCCTCATTGCTGAGAAAGGAGGATTCTGCACCTTTTTAGGGGAAGAGCATTGTTTTTACACTAACCAATCAGTGAGAGTATGAGATGCCACCTGGCATTTATAGGTAAAGGCTTCTGAAATCAGACAGTGCCTTTCAAACTCTTATACCAACTTCTGGAGTTGGGCAACATGGCTTCTCCCCTTTCTAGGTCCCGTGGCAGCCCTCTTGCTATTACTCACCTTTGGGCCCTGTATTTTTAACCTCCTTGTCAAATTTGTTTCCTCTAGGATTGAGGCCATCAAGCTACAGATGGTCTTACAAATGGAACCCCAAATGAGCTCAACTAACAACTTCTACCAAGGACCCCTGGACCAACCCACTGGCCCTTTCACTGGCCTAAAGAGTTGCCCTCTGGAAAACACTACAACTACAGGGCCCCTTCTTTGCCCCATCCAGCAGGAAGTAGCTGAAGTGGTCATCGCCCAATCCCCAACAGCAATTGAGGTGTCCTGTTTAGAGGGGGGATTGAGAGGTGAAGCCAGCTGGGCTTCTGGATCAAGTGGGGACTTTGAGAACTTTTCTGTCTAGCTAGAGGATTGTAAATGCACCAATCAGTGCTCTGTGTCTAGCTAAAGGCTTGTAAATGCACCAATCAGCACTCTGTAAAAACATACCAATCAGTGCTCTGTGTCTAGCTAAAGGTTTGTAAACGCACCAATCAGCACTCTGTAAAAATGCACTAATCGGTGCTCTGCGTCTAACTAAAGGATTGTAAACGCACCAATCAGCACTCTGTAAAATGGAAAAATCAACGCTCTGTGTCTAGCTAAAGGTTTGTAAACGCACCAATCAGCACTCTGTAAAAACGGACCAATCAGCACTCTGTAAAATGAACCAATCAGCAGGACAAGGGTGGGGCCAAATAAGGGAATAAAAGCTGGCCACCTGCGCCAGCAGCAGCAACCTGCTCGGGTCCCCTTCCACGCTGTGGAAGCTTTGTTCTTTCGCTCTTCATAATAAATCTTGCTACTGCTCACTCTTTGGGTCTGCACTACCTGTATGAGCTGTAACACTCACTGCGAGGATCTGTGGCTTCATTCTCGAAGTCAGCAAGACCATGAACCCACTGGGAGGAATGAACAACTCTAGACATGCCACCTTTAAGAGCTGTAACACTCACTGCAAAGGTCTGTGGCTTCACTCCTGAAGTCAGTGAGACCACAAACCCACTGGAAGGAAGAAACTTCAGACACATCTGAACATCTGAAGGAATAAACTCACTATCTTTAAGAACTGTAACACTCACTGCTAGAGTCCACGGCTTCATTCTTGAAGTCAGTTAGACCAAGAACCCACCGGAAGGAACAAATTCCAAACACAATATTACAACTGATGCACCACTGAAATACAAAAGATAATTCAAGCCTACTATGAAAACCTTTATGTACATAAACTAGAAAGCCTCGAAGAAATGGATAAATTCCTGAAAAAAATACAATCCTTCTAGATACTCTGAACAGATCAATAACAAGCAGTGAGATTGAAATGATAATTTTAAAATTACCAACAAAAAAATGTCCAGGACCAGATGGCTTCACAGCAGAATTCTGCAGGACATTCAACAAAGAATTGGTAGCAATTCTTTGACACTATTCTACAAGATAGAGAAATAGACAACCCTCCCTAATTCATTCTATGAAGCCAGTATCACCCTACCACCAAAATCAGGAAAGGACATAACCAGAAAAGAAAACTATGGACCAATATTCCTGATGAACATAGATGCTAAAATCCTTAACTACATACTAGCTAACCAAATCCAACAACATATCAGAAAGATAATCCACCATGATCAAGTGGGTTTTATGCGAGGGATGCAGGGATGGTTTAACATATGCAAGTCAGTAAAATTGATAAACCACATAAACAAAATTAAAAACAAAAATCACATGATCATCTCAACAGATGCAGAAAAAGCATTTGACAACATCCAACATCCCTTTATGATTAAAACTCTCAGCAAAAAGGGCACATAAGGGACATACCTCAAGGTAAAAAAAGGCATCTATGACAAACCCACAGCCAACATAATATTGAATGGGTAAAAGTTGAAAGCATTCTCTCTGAGAAATGGAACAAGATAAGGATGCTCACTCTCACCACTCCTCTTCAACACAGTACTAGAAGTCCTAGCCAGAGCAATCAGACAAGAGAAAGAAATAAAGGGCATCCAAATTGGTAAAGAGCAAGTCAAACCATCACCATTTGTTGACAATATGGTCTTTTACCTTGAAAATCCTAGACTCCTCCAGAAAGCTCCTAGAACTGATTAAAAAAAAAAATTCAGCAAATTTTCCATACACAAGATTAATGTACACAAATCAGTAGCTTTTCTATACACCAACAGCGACCAACAGAGAATCAAATCAAGAACTCAAGCCCTTTTACAATAGCTGCAAAATAATAAAATACCTAGGAATATACCTAACCAAGTAGGTGAGAGCCATCTACAAGGAAAATTACAAAACACTGCTGAAAGAAATAATAGGTGACCTAAACAAATGAAAACACATTCCATGCTCTTGATAGGTAGAATCAATATTGTGAAAATGGCCATACTGCCAAAAGCACTCTACATTCAACACAATCCCCATCAAAATACCATCATCATTCTTCACAAAATTAGAAAAGAACAATTCTAATATTCATATGGAACCAAAGAAGACCCCACATAACCATAGCAAGACTACGCAAAAAGAGTAAATCTGTAGGCATCACACTTCCTAATTTCAAACTATACTACAAGGCCATAGTCACCAAAACAGCATGGTACTGCTATAAAAATAGGCACACAGACCAATGGAACAGAATAGAGAACCTGGAAATTAACCCAACTACTTACAGCCACCTGATCTTCGACAAAGCAAACACAAAAATAAAGTGGAGGAAACGACACTCTTTTCAACAAATGTTGCTGGGATAATTGGCTATTCACATGTATGAGAATAAAATTGGATCCTCATCTTTCACCCTATACAAAAATCAACTGAAGATGAATTAAGGACTTAAATCTAAGACTGAAACTATAAAAATTCTAGAAGATAACATTGGCAAAACCCTTCTAGACATTGGTTTAGGCAAGGATTTCATGACCAAGAAACTGAAAGCAAATGGAATATAAACAAAAATTAATAGTTGAGACTTAATTAAACTAAAGAGCTTTTGCATAGCAAAAGGAACACTCAGCAGAGTAAACAGACAACCCACAGAGTGGGAGAAAATTTTCACAATCTATACATCTGACGAAGGGCTAATATCCAGAATCTACAAGGAACTCAAACAAATCCATAAGAAAAATCAAACAATCCCATCAAAAAGTGGGCTAAGAATATGAATAGACAATTCTCAAAAAGAAGATATACAAATGGCCAATGGACATATAGAAAAATGCTCAGCATCACTAATGACCAGGGAAACGTAAATCAAAAGTACAATGTGATACCACTTTACTTCTACAAGAATGCCCATAATCAAAAAAAAAAGTAGATGTCGGTAGGAATGCAATGAACACTTCTACACTGCTGGTGGGAATGTAAACTAGTACAACCACTATGGAAAACAGTGTGATGATTATATACTTACATAGATAAATGTTATTGCAAAGAAATCCCAGAAGTCATCTCACAACTACAGAGTCAACAGAATTTTGACAACTAGCAAAGACAATTCAAGGAGAACGTATAGTCAGCAAACAGTGCTGGAATACTTGGGCATCCATAAGCAAAAAATGAACCTAGACAGTCCACATTCATTTCACAAATATTAACTCACAATTGATCAAACACCTAAAAGTAAAATGCATAATTATAAAACTTCTGGAAAAAAATCACAGGGTTAAATATACATTTACTTGGATTTGGTAGTGAAATTTTACATACAAAGCACAAAACCAAAATGACCCATGAACAAAAAACATGACAAAATGGATTTTAATACAATTAAAATCTTCTACTGTATGAAAGAAATGTTGAAAAATTAATGTACAAGCCACAGACAAGGAGAACATATTTGCAAAATATGTATCTTTTACAGGGCTTGCTTACAAAATGTACAAATAACTATTGAAACTCAACAATAGGAAAGAAATGACCTAATTTTAAAAATGGGCAAACTATCTGAACAGACACCTTATCAAAGAAGATATAATAAATATTCATATAAAAAGATATTAAGCATCATTTGACATTAGGAAATTACAAATTAAAACAATAATGTGATGCCACCACCCACCTATTAGAATGGCTGAAATTCAGAAACAATGAAGACCAATTGTTGACTACATCGCGATGCAAGAAAAACTCCCCTATTTACTAGTGGAAATGCCAAATGATACAATCATGTTGGAAGAGATTTTGACGTTTTCTTACAAAGCTAAATGTAATCTTGCCATATAATTATATATTATATATAATATATATAATAGTGCTCCTAGATGTTTACCCAGATAAATTTCAAGTTATGTCCACATAGATTTCTGCATGTGAGTGTTAATAGATACTTCAATCATAATCTCCAAAAACTTAAAGGAACCAAGATGTCCTTCAGTAGGGAAATAGATAAACCACAGTACATCATACAATGAGATATTATTCAGTTGTAAAATAAATGAGCTGTAAAGTTGCAAAAAAGACTCAAATGAATCTTGAATATATATTGCTATGTTAAGTCAGTATGAAAAGGCTACATGCCATAAGATTACACTTAAATGGAATTCTTGAAAAAACGAAACTATAGATACATTACAAACATCAGTACTTACAAGCAGTACAGTGATGGGGAGAACGAGTTAAATATGTGACACCCAGGGAATAGTTTAGGACCATGAAACTATCCTAATGATACTGTAGTGGTGGATATGTGACACTGTCCATGAGTCAAAACACAGAACTTCATGGAGCAAAAGAGTGACACTTAATGTATAAATATTAAATAAGAGTTCAGGTGGTCCCAGGTTGAAAGGTAGTATGTGACAAAAGAACTTGACTGTATTACAAATATAGGAAACAATTTTATTGAAGGGGATGAAGAAAAAGTTACTGACCTAAGTAAACTTGGAAATGAGTGAAGACTAAAAATATTTTTAAATATACATAAGTATTATACTCTAGTTAATAAAGATATTTCCATGAGGTACATATTAACAATTTGTGTACTGCTTTACATGTATACTGAAAATTAACAATTAAGTAAATTAATGGCAAAAAATTGAAACCAGGTTTCTCATTGGTGGAGTAAATGTCTACAGACAAGCAAGAGTAGGTGGCTAGAATGATCCATGTGGTAATAAATTAGAGCTTGGCATATTAGTATGAACCCCTGTTTGCCTCATCATATACACAGATAGAGTCTATAGAAATATGTAGATATGTGTATATACACTGGTGAGTATACACACACATATTTATATTTAACTGAGCGGATCTAGAACCAATGACAACCCAATAGCAATGTTTACACCTGGCACTCCGTTTTTGGTTTCTAATGTTATTCTCCAGTAAGAAAAAAAGCCCAGGTTCTTTGGATAAATATCTGATTCTAGGCCTGAGGCAAGAATACTGCAAAATGAGCCTAGAACACCTTGTAGTGCCACAAATTTAAAAAGTGCTAACACACCTGCACACCCACAAATGCACACAAAGATTTGAATATGTAAAAAGGACAGAAGGGCCAACTATAAAAGCTCCCAATGGCCAAAGCTGAAATAATTTGAACAAAATAAAATGGTGTTAATTATAACCCAAAGTATGAAATAAATATCTCTGAATCCATGCTGACAGAAATAAATGATTAAATAAACAGATAGGTAGATATAGATAAGAGAGATAAAACAAATTTCTTATGCAGAAAAATTCCAAGCAATTTATGTTGATATTCCTCTCTCAAGGATTAGGAGCACACCTCGCACTCCTTAAGTGCAAATTTCACATAGTGAATTTTTAAAAATAAATTTCATATATAGCAGGGAGAAAAGAGTAGTTTTACAGTTAAGAAACTTTACAAACACTACTTCAGCCAAGTGATCAAGGTTAACTTCAGCAATAATAAGCCATGTTGGCATTATGAACTATGACTATGATGGGATACGATGGCACCTTGCCTCCAAGGTCTTCCTCCCCAAAATGCAGAGCCCAATCTAAAGAGAAGGAAATATTAATGTAAATCCAAATTGACTTGATTTATCAGACTAATTATCCTAAAATCTCTCATAAAAAGGAAAATCTAATAATCTGTCAGTCAACAGAAGCCTAAGGGGATGTGATTATTAAGTGTAATGTGATATCCTGAATAGGATTCTATAGTAGAATAACTACATTGGTAAGAAATGAAGGAAATCGGCCGGGCACGGTGGCTCACACCTGTAATCCCAGCACTTTGGGAGGCTAAGGCAGGTGGATCACCTGAGGTCAGTGATTCAAAACCAGCCTAGCCAACATGGTGAAACCCCGTCTCTACTAGAACAATCCAAAAATTAGCCAGGCGTAGTGGTGCACACCGGTAATCCCAGTTACTCGGGAGGCTGAGGCGAGAGAATCGCTTGAACCCTGGAGGCGGAGCTTGCAGTGAGCTGAGATCCCGCCACTGCACTTCACCGTGGGTGACAGAGCAAGACTCCATCTCAAAAAAAAAAAAGGAAATCTGGGTAAAGTATGAACTTCAGTTAAAGATCTGTGGCATTTATTCTTAAACTGTACAAAATGTACTGGACAAATATAAGATGTTAATAGTAGGGGAACCTGCATGTAGGATATATGGGATGTCTTACAATTTTCTCATAAATCTAAAACTGTTCAAAAATGAAGTATGTATTTTAAATGAAATCTTCAAATAACATCTTCTCTGGCAATATGCTCATACTTCTTTAATTTTAAACATGAACTTCCTTGACCTTTCAGCTTTTAGATATTCAACAGTTATTATACTCATGTTGAAACATTTCATTCTCTCAAAGCACTTTTTTTTACACTGAAAATGTATTCTTACACTAGCTTAATATTTTAATGGGGGTTATTTTAAATAGGATTGATTCAATAATCTTAGTGAACCTTCACTTACCAAGCAGTTTTTAAAACTAGAGTATTTTAAAACTAGAGGTCTGTTGACTAATGCCCAATTTTTAAAATCTTCTAGAACCTAATAAAATGTCACAAATGACAAGGACTGTTGAATCAGCATTTCTAATATTATTCAATTCAATATCTATTATGAAGTTCCTTTAATAGTTACACTGCAGCACATTTCAAAGTGCAATAAAATAGAGTTAAAGAGCATTTTATGTGAGCTAGACTGAAAGCAATTGCAGAAAATATTTCAATCTGAGTTTCTACTGTTTTAAGTTATGTTTATTGAGGTTTCTGTTTATGTTTTTGTTTATTTTTAATATATGCTGTTAGAGCACTCAGGAAAGCAATTTACATGGAAGATAAACAACTTGCTGACTGCAAGGTGTGCTGCATGAACAAAATGGCAAGTACTCTCTGAATTGCAATTCTAGTTTTGCAGTTTATTTAATTGGAAATTGTATAATATAATAAGAACGCTGATTTGTTTCTTTCCATTATTGTTTTCATATGCTACCACACCTATGCATGATGTGGATAATGCAAGCCTTTTGAACTTTGATGCTTCTGACAATTCAGAGTTTTTGTGTCTTTTTTTTTTTGCTATTTTCTAGTTGCTATTAATATATTTGAACTATGTATAATAAAGAACGTTTAAAAACAATCAGCACTCTTCAACTTTATTTTTTAATATTACTCAGTTAAATGTTCAATAGTTTATGCTATGATTTGATTTACTGTTTGACACAGGGTTAATTAGAAGTGTATTTTGAAACTTCCAAAAATACATTCTTTCTAGTTTTGGTTTTATTCATTATTATCAGAGAACATACAATATATGGTTTTTATCTCATGAAATACATTGACACTTACTATAGTGCTCAGAATATCAATTTCTATAAATACTCCACAAACATAATATAAATAAGTCCTTCTCATTGGTCAAAAAATTGAGAATTAAATATTATGTTGTAATATTCATAATAATCAATTTTTTATTATTTTTATATTTTCAAAATGTTGTAATTTTCATGTAATTGTTCCACTAATACTGAATAAGTAAATTTTAGGCTAGTCTGTTGCATGTTAATTGTGTGAAATGCAAGTAAAACAGTACATGAAAGAAGTCTGTAGCCTTTAAAAGCATACAATAAAAGACAACAAGTGAAACTGGTGCCCTGAGCCTACAACACAAGGACTGGTAAAGCAATGTGCTTGAGATGGATGTAGTTGTACTGGACTTGCTGTGCATTGGGCTCCCAGAGAGGGATTATGTTCCCATGATGTTACACATATTTATAGAGACAGGAAGCAGAGAAACAGCTAGTTATGTATGGAGGGGAAAAAAAAAAAAAAGATGGGAACTTCCTCATTGAGGAAATTGCTTCCAAAAAGGGGAAACCCTTCACAGATCTGACACTAGCATTAGCCTGCTATTTAGTTGAGCTAAATCAGACCTGGTGAGTCTACTTTTTAATAAGCAACCTAAAAGGAGAAACAAATGAACCTTCTGGATTTGTGTGTGTGTGTTTCAATAGGATGTTAAATGGGGAGCCACTAAATATGTATTTATTATTGAGCTTAGGCAGATAAACTTTGTTAATTTTAGAAATTTCTATTCTTACTTTGGTAAAACTTTTTTTCATGCAACTGGATATAAATATAATGATTATTATTGGTGCTATGCATTTGCAAATCTTCCACATCCAAATTTTCTCTTGTTACTCTTTCTATCTCACTTAATTAAAAATCAATTTGTATGTAAAATTCTTTTACTTGGCATTTTATATACAAAGAGGAATTTATATATAAAGAACTTTGTATAAAAGTTCTTTGTATAAAGAACAAAGAATGTTTTCTTTCAGCAACCATTTTGTGTTGACAGTGAGAATTCTGAAATTTAGCCTTTGACTTCTTTTCTCAAGTCTGGAATCTTTAAAAATTTTCTCTTTAACAATGACCTTCTGGGTTTCATCAAGATATATATAAATCTTGTATATATATATATATATACAAGATACATATATATAGATAGATAGATATCTATAGTGTATATATAGATATCTATAGTGTATATATATAGATATCTATAATATATGTGTCTGTGTGTGTATGTATGTGTGTGTATATATATATATATATATATATATATATATATATATATTCTAGACATGGTGTGTTAGTTTCTGTAAGACATTATCACAAACTTTTTGGCCTAACAAGAAAAACAATAATTACCTAAAAATTTTATAGATTTAGAAGTTGGACACAAGTCCCACTGGGGTTAAATAAGGACTGCACTTCTTTTTGGAGGCTCCAGGGAGGAATTTCTTTTCTTGTTTTCCAACTTCCAGAAGCAACTCACATATCATTATTCTATCTATTAAAAATGTAAAATTTTAAACAAATAAACTTTCTTGGCACCCATAGGCTCTTTTAAGTCCAAAACTTCACTTGTATAAATCCTTTATATTAGTGAATATATCCTCCATTTTTTGATAATTTTTTTTTTTACTTTTTCTTTCTCCCTCAGAGATTTCTAGATCATACAGTAAGGATTTCTGTATATCTTTACTTCTTTGTTTCATATGGTTCATTTATGTTTTTATTTTATTTGGAGGCAGATAAGGATGATCGCATTATCAAAATAATAGTTTGCATTTAACCATACATTACATTATTTAACATATCCATTGAAATGTTATTTTGTAGTATGCATACTTAAATTTATTGATGGTTTTCTGACTACTTTTGACAGATGCTTGTTATGATTTCCTAAATACAGTATGTTCTTGAAACTACTTAGAAATCAAATTAGACATTTAAAATCTCCTTTCTTCCCATAAATACGACTAATGTGTATTTATATGTGAAAAATATATTTTTTTAAATTATAGCCAGCTGTGGTTTACTTTCCTTGTCTTTGTGTAGTTCTCTTTCCCCATTAGGCACCTCACTTGAATCATAGGTTGGTAGGCATGTTTTGAAGCAAGCATTTCTAAACGCTTTACTCAGCAAATTGAAATCTTGCTAACAAAAAAAAAAAAAATCCAAGAAAAGATAGATTTTATCTGGAAGTGGTATACTTTAGTATATTTTACCATTGTCAAATATTATTTTCCTATATATCAACCTGCTTTCCATTAAGGTCACGTACTATTTTAGAGAGTAGTTCTAAAACTGTAGCTGGACACACAAAAAAATCACCATTCAAAGATTCGAGGCTTTTCTGTTCTTCTTGCATTTATGACACAGAAGCTAAGAGAAAAGCATGGAACAGCTTGTCCCCTAGAGCTTTTGGGGTAAGCATGGCCCTGGTGACACTTTGATTATAGACTTCTAGCTTCCAGGATTGTGAGAATACATTCCTATTGTTGTGAACTTTTATTGTTTTAAACAATACGTTTCTATAGTTTGTTTATGATAATTTGTCATAGCAATTCTAGAAAATGACCAGAATGTTCTCTAATTAAAATACCAAATATATTTCATTCAAAAATAAATAAAAATAAATATAAAATAAAATAGAGTGAATAAACAAACTGTATATAATACGGCATACTATTTGTATATAACATAAGCACATTCACTGGAATAGTTTAAATCCTCTCTAGATTACTTACAGTACCTAATACAATGTAAAGCCTATGTAAATAGTTGTTATACTGTATTGTTTAGGGAAAAATGGCAAAGAAAAACAGTCTGTACATGCTCAGTACAGAGGCAACAATTCTATATTTTGGGGTTTGGGGGGATAGTTTTGGTCTACAGTTGGTTGAATTCATGGATGCAGAACTAATGGTACAAAGGGCCAACTGTACAGCAATAAAAAAGAGCAGAGACAAAGAGTAAATTTACAGTGGATATATCTGATAATACTACCTCGTGGTCAAAATCAACAGGAAGGTCATGTTGTTAGCATGCACCCTTCATATAATGTCATGAAATGGCACTTTATTTCTGTGGTCTTCTTTTCAAAACCACATAACCTCAGCATAATCATGAGAAAAATATCAGGCAAATACCATTGAGTACATTCTAAAGAATACCTCAAAATTTTACCTTCTAATTCTCAAAAATGCCATGGTTATTAAAAACAAGGAAAGTCAGAGAAACTGTCACGGTCAAAAAGAGCTTAAAAAGACATTATGACTCCATGGAATATGTAAACTGGAAGGCTTCCTGAAACAGAAAAAGGACATTGGGTAAAACCTAAATAAATCTTAATAGAATATACACTTTTATTCATAACATGTGTCAATTTTAGATAATTATATGTAAGAAATGTACCATACTAATGTACAATTTTAATAGGGGTAACTGGGCATAGGGCATAAGGAAACTCTGTATCATCATCTCAATTTTTCCACAAATCTAAGAGTGTCCTGAAAATAAAGCTTTTTTAAAAACACCAATTTGATTTACTTTTTAACACCTGTATCATGCTAGTCTTCATTGATCTAATCAGTTATTCAGAAGTAAGTCAGACATGTAGCTTTTGAAAAATTTTACACTGAATGATGTTCATAACAGCAGTCCTAGGCTCTGGTCCACAGAAATATCTGAAACACAGTCATCCAGAGGACTGTAAAACAGGGACACTATTTCATTCAGAATTTAAATTTCTTGAGAGGAAGAATCAATATATTCTACTGAAGATGATAGCCTCTGGTAAAGAGCAAATAAACTTTGATGAGGCAACAAAGCAAAACAAAGCAAGATTAACAAAGCTGTGAAAATCCAGTATATAAATTATAGTCTCACTATCCAAGAGTGCCAGTCTATAACCTAGAAAATTAATTTCATAAATGGGTATTTTTAAAGTGTTCTGTATTTTAACAATAGTGTTTAAATGTAGTGAAATGGTTATCTGAAGTTCTGAATACATACAATACACTATAATAAAGTCAATTAAGTTAAGCCACTCAATTCCTGAAGGGGCTGCAAATATGTAATATTAATTTGTAGAAACATGAATTGGAAATGTGATATCACTATGTCTCATTCTAGGTTCAGTCATTATCACTGGAATGAAGTCTTGTTATTTTATTTTCAGTTTTTCATTAGAAGCTTTATAAGAATGAAACATTAGCATTTTTATGCTTTTGTTAATAAAATTGTTGAACTTACTCTTGGACATGTGAATAATCATATTTCAAGTGCTTTCTCCCTATTGTAATTAAAGATTGGCTACTTGACAAAAATTGTTATCAAATAATAGACAGTATTGGTTCAAGTACTGTATTATTATTTGGAAAGCATTTTGTTCCCAATTTTTGATATCCTTTAGTATTTCTCCAAAATTAGCAATAACCTTGCTTAAGCCCAAAGGACATTACTCAAACCTTATTTCACTTGTCCTCTCAGTCACTTTTGACACTGATGATACTTCCCTTCCAGACAAAACACTGCCTTATCTTTGGAGATATTAGATTTCCTTATATATAGTTGTTGATACTCATATATACATTTTTTCATTAATACTTATAAATTTGCTTTGTATTTCTTTTCCTCCTATCATCTCCTAAATTTTGGTTTTTCCTTAGATTTCTGTACTGGGATTACTTTTTTTTTTTTTTTTCTACAGTACATTCCTTGACAAACACATTAGCTCCAAGGGCTTGTATTTTATTTAATCTCTAAAGAGCATTAATCCAGAACAGAACAATGTTATAATGTATGCACTGACTTCAGACAAATATGAATTCAAGTATTTTCCTTTTGACTTACTTTCTGAGTGACTTTGGTATCTTGCTAAACCTTAGTTTTGTTTCTTTTATAAAATAATAATGCTGATGATAATAGTAATAATACAAATATTCACTCTATAATTCATTCCAGATTCTGTATAAAACACTTTATATAAAGCATCTATTCCTATTCTTACTTGAACACCATAAGGTATGTGGTAACATAATATTATAAAGATAATAATTTGAATATCTTGCCAAAGTAACTTACCTGTAATTAGAACTCAGTTCTGAATGAACCATAGTATAAGCTCATAATGTCTGCTTTAAACTGTTTCTTCATAGCATAACCCCCATAAAAGAGCAATACTTCACCTTAGTGTGTGTGTGTGTGTGTGTGTATGTGATGTCTTAGACACTTGTACATCAACGACATATTAAATCTCTTCAATAAAGTATATCCTAGCTACTTCAAATTTAACTTAAAGGCAAACTATTTAATATACTATTTTTCTGACTATCCCAACATATTGCTTCTCCTGCATCTCTTCATTACTAAGTTTCCCAAAGTAGAAAAGGAGAGTCATCCCTTCCTGCTCATTCCCTCCCTCATTCCCTACTAATTTATTGTCAAGTACTTAAACATCACTTATTGAAATTATTGCATCTATTTACTTCCTCCTTTTTTCACTTATTTCTGTGGTTGACTCTGGCATACTCTCACAGCTGGTTAACTGAGATCTGTTTTACCAAACATACTCAGTGCTCATACTCTTACCCTTCCCCTAAATCTTTTCAAAGAGTAGCAGAGAAATATTGCTTTTTAATGAAGTATAATTATGTCACATTTTCTTTTTTACCCCCAGGGTGCAGAAAAATGTTTCCTCTGTAAGCTCCATGACTGTGAAGCTAAAATTGGATCGTCTTAATGTAGTTTACAAGATTCTATATAGCTGTGCTGGCTTATATCTAAGGTCCTTTTTCACATTACTAATTAATTGTATTTAAAGAGTAGTGAGGGAGGCTGAGGCAGGAGAATGGCGTGAACCCGGGAGGCGGAGCTTGCAGTGAGCTGAGATTGCGCCACTGCACTCCAGCCTGGGCAAGAGAGCGAGACTCCGTCCCCCCGCCAAAAAAAAAAAAAAAAAAAAAGAATAGTGATTTTTCCCATTTCAGGACTTCAAGTTTTCTTCTTATTTTATCTAGACAACTGCTGCCTATATGCTTTCTTTTCTAGCTCCTGCTTGTACAGGGAGCACAACATAATGAAGAAGGGCACAGCTTCTACAACTGAAATAACAGGGTTCTACCATTTTCTAATCTTCGGAATGTTATTCAACCACTCTGTGTTGCAGCAGTTTCCACATCTGTAAGATGAGAATTATAACATTCTGTGTCTCACTGGTTCTTAATGAGGACTAAATGCTATAAGGCTTTTACTGAAATAAAATTAGCATTTATATCGTTTCAAGAATATATTCTAAATAAGAAAGACTAAATCATTACATGTCTCTGCAATCTAAAATCCTAACATATATTTTGGTAAATATTTAATAAGGACATTAAATGTATACTACATTGCAATAAGATATTGATAATCCATAATGATGAATTTAATGTTAAGAAAATGAACTGGAAGATAAATTTATTCAATGCTATTTCAGTGAAATATGATGGACAGAATTCTGGCTGATAGTCAAATACACAATTTTACTTTTCTCCTAGCATAATTTCTGTACCTGATCTGTGCTTGGTAAATTTTGTTTTTATTTCTATTTTTCTTTTTTTTCAATTTTTAATTTTTAATTTTTTTAAGACATGGTGTCACTCTGTCACCCAGGCTGGAATGCAGTGGCACAATCACAGTTCATTCAGCCTCAACCTCCCAGGCTCAAGTGATTCTCCCACCTTATCCTCCCTCAGAACCTGGGACTACAAACACATGCCACCATGCTCAGCTAAGTTTAAAAGTACATATTTTTGTAGAGATGAAATCTTACTATGTTGCCCATGCGGGTTGCAAACTCCTGGGCTCAAGGGATCCACTTAACTCGGTCTCCCAGAATGCTGGGATTACAGGCATGACCCACATTACCCCGCCCAAATTTTGTTTTTAAATGAATGAGTAAATGGGTTTGTCTGGACAATCCTACCTAGTTAATCAGAGTATGTAACACACTAATAACTTTCAAGTAAATAAGTTGTTTTTAAAAGTCATGTGTCATCTTTGGTTTCATAATATACATTTTTTTTCTGAATTTATATGCAATATATAAAACAAATATAATGTCTGCTAATTGTACAGAAAATATTTTAGATGGAAATCTGATAAAGATTTTGCTTAATAAGAGAATCAAGTATGGCATATATTTTATTTATTAGTTACGAAAGTATTAAGTTATAACCATAAATGTTCAAGAGTATACTTAATTTTACAACAAATGCCACCAATCTGAAGAAAAATACTTGCACTTAATTTTATTTTGGTCTTTTTTTTTTCCACTGATGTGTGCATTCTGGATATGAGAGCAATTAATTTCTTTATAGAACAGTGCAAATTAAAGAATGAAGCTTTTCAAAAAAAAGGTTAGCATCTAATATGAACTGTTCCCAAATTTTGGCCTTGTATAGTTAGGGTTTCCATTATTTTAAATCAGCAGGAAAAGTGCTAATTACTCATTTAGAGATGCTAAGGTGGCCCTGGGAGGTCTATGAAAAGATATGAGACCCCAACTAGAAAACATATCTTCTACCAGACTTACTTGTTAGCAGTTCTTTCCTTTGAAAACCTCAGAAAGATTTCTGCAGTCAGTCAAGAAGAAGTCTATTATCTTTAAGTGGAAAAATAGCATTATTAGAATTCTAATTTTAAAACTTCCTTCATTAGGGCTAGGCATTAACCCCCAAAATTTGTTTGTCTCACAGCACCGGCTAGCAAATTCACCCAGGGAAAGGTGTCACTTGCAACTCCACAATTTGGGCCAAGACCATCTAATTGTGAGCACCAGCAGGGAAAGAGCAGGAAGAAGCTCTGAGTAGGTGAGCAACTTGCATCTTAAGGAAGAGAAAATCAAGCTAGATGTCAAGGGTGCTATTGTTAAGACCAATACTAATGAAAAAGGACAGATAAACAGAAAGAGACTAGCGTTGCCCAGTTTTTACCAAAGAAGCTCATTCTGAACTAACGTTATCAGTAATACAAACCAAATGGGATTCCTGAGAGGGTTCTAAATTCTTTACTCAATGATGTCATTTGGAGAGCTTTGACTGAAACCCTAACTTTTTCAGGGAATCTAATTCATGCTCTTCATCTGTCAATTCAAGACAGGACAATGCATCACCTTTAATGGTCTCTGAACCCACACAGAACCTGATTCCCCAGTCTCTATCTTGTGTTCATAAAAGAGCTGCCTTTGTCTTGGTCATGCTCAGAGAAGAGAAACCAGCAATTATACGCTCCAGGTGTTTGCATCTCTTCCCAGTGTATGAGCTCACACTTTGAACAGAAAAAGTGATGGAGCAGATCATAAAATATTTCCCTGAACTTAAGCTAGCATATGCTATGCGAAGCATAAATTGGAAAGAGGTAACGAGAACATGAGAAGACTGTCATTGGTACCAAGGTACAAGCAGAGAGAAACTACTTATCTAATATAAAATTATCTTTGGATTTGACAAAAAGGTATGGAGCTAATAGGGGAAGGTAGAAAAAAATGGCTCACACAGCTCTTACTTTTTTAATTAGGATTTTTAATTGTCGCACAGAACTGAAGTATATCATCTCAAATATTTTAAAGTGTACAGTTCAATTGGGTAAATATATTCACGTTGTTGTGCAACCAATCTCAAGAACCCTCTTCTTCTCACAAAACTGAAATGTGGAATTACGTTACATAACTCCCCATTCTCCTCTTCTCCTAGTCCCTGGCAGTCAAAGTTCTACTTTCTTTCTCCATAAATGTGACTATTCTAAGTACTTATGGCTGTAGAATAATTAGTTTATAGTATTATTTTTTGGTACTGGTCAATTTCACTTAGCATAATGTCCACGAAGTTTATTCCTATTGTAGCACGTGTCAAAATTTTCTTCCTTAAGAAGGCTGAATGATATTCCATTGTATGTATGTATGTACCACATATATACTACATCCATTTTGTTTATTCATTTTTCCATTAATGGACACTTGGTGTCTTCATTCGTGTTGCTATTAAGAAATACCTGAGGTTGGGTAATTTATAAAGAAAAGAAGTTTATTTGGCTCATGGTTCAGCAGGCTGCACAAGAGACATAGTATCAGCATCTACTTCTGGTGAGGGTCTCAGGAAGCTTCCACTCATGGCAGAAGGTGAAGAGGAGTGATTATCACATATCAAGAGAGGAAGGAAGAGAGAGGGGCTGGGGTGCTGGGCTTTTTTTTTAACAAGCAGTTCTTTAGGGAGCTCACAGTGTGAGAATTTACTCATTACCAGGAGAACAGCTCTAAGCTATTAATAAGGGATCGGCCCCACAACTCAAACTCCTCCCATGAGGCCCTGTCTCCAACACTGGGGATCAAATTTCAACAGAAGACTTGGTGAGGCCAAACAAACTATATCCAAACCATAGTACTTGAATTGTTTTAGCATTTTAGCTATTGTGAATAATTTAGCCATGAACATGGGTGTACAAATATCTCTTCAAGACTCTGCATTTAATTTCTTCGGGTATATACCAAGAAGAGAAACTGCTAGATCATGTGGTAATTCTATATTTAACTTTTTGAGGAACCACAGTAACTGTTTTTCATAGCAGCTGCACAATTTTACATTCTCACCAATAGTGCACAAGAGTTCAAATTTCTTCATATCTTTATCAACAATTGATATTTTCTGAGTTTTTTTTTATAGTAGCCACCATATAGGTGTGAAGTGTTATCTCATTGTGGTTTTGTATCTAATTTCCTTAATGGTCAGTGATGCTGAGCATTTTTCATGTGCTTATTGGCCATTTGTATGTTTGCTTTCAATAAATATCTCTTAACCTTTGTCCATTTTCATATTTGAACCAGGTTTTGTTGTTGTTATTGATGAATCATATGAGTTAGTTACACATTTTGGATATTAAACCCTTAAATTTGAAAATATGTTTTACCATTTCATGGGTTGCCTTTTCACCTGTTGAGTGTGTCATTTGACTCATGAAAGTTTTTTTTTTCATTTTGGTGTAATTCGACTTAGCTCTTATTTCTTATGTTGTCTGTAATTTGGGGGTGATATTCAATACATTATTGCATCGAGTGTCATAAAGTTTGTTTCCCTGTGATTTTTGTAATAATATAATAGTTGTAGCTTTTACATTTAGGTATTTGGTTCATTTTGAGTTACATTTTGTATGTAGTATAAGGTCAGGATCTAACTTCATTCTTTTGCATGTGGGTATCCAGTTTTTCCAACATCGTATGTTAAAAGATTGTCCGTTCTCTATTGAATATTCTTGGCACTCTTGTCAGAAATCATTTGACCCTATATGCAATGGTTTATTTCTGGGCTTTTTACTTTTTCATTTGTTCTATATGTATGAGTTTATGTCCATAACACACAATTTAATTACTAAAGCTTTGTAATAAGTTTTGAAATCAGGAATTGTGAGGACTCAATGTTATTTCTTTTTAAGAATATTTTGGCTTCTCAGAATGCCTGGAGATTTTATATACAATTTAGGGGCTGGGCATGGCAGCTCATGCTTGTAATGCTAGCACTTTGGGAGGCCAAAGCAGTAAGATCCAGTGGGTCCAGGGGTTCCAGACCAGTCTGGGCAACATAGGGAGATCCTGTCTCTAACAAAAAAGAAAGAAAGAAAAAAAGAAGATATTTTATGTACAATTTAAGATGGATTTTTTCCATTTCCAAAAAAAATGCCATTGGGATTTTGATAGAGATTGCATTAAATATTAGATTGTTTTGAGTAATACTGGCATCTTAGCAACAGTCAATCTTCCAATCCATGACCATGATGTCTTTCCATTTATTTGTGTCTTCTTTAATTTCTTTTAACAATGTTTTGCAGTTTTCACTTTACAACTCTTTCATCTCTTTGGGTAAGACTATTTCGAAGTACTTTATTAATTTTGATGCTATTGCAAATGAAATTGTCTTCTTAATTTCCTTTTTTGAATTGCTCATTTGCCCACATGACTTTCAAAGATTAGCCATGAATACACAGGAATTTGTGTTTGGAAGGTGGAGTTCACTAAAATTAAATATATTTCAGACTCATCAAAGTGACATTTTGAAAATGAATTATGAAATCAGAGGGACTTACAGCTGAAGAAATTTTAAGTTTATTCAGTCCAGCCTCTTCATTTTACTGAGAAGGAAGTAGGCCCAGAAAAGTTAATAATTTTTAACCTTTAACCTTGTCATAGAATGGGTCATATCTCTGGACCATCTATACAAAATGTTTAAAAATGCTTATACCTTTTCCCTGAAATATTGCTACATGTATATAATTTTATATTTAATAAGAATATCTTCTCCCTTATTCTTTTTTCCTCTTTCTTTCATTTCTTCTATTATAAACTCCATTCACATTATAAGCTCTTTCACTAACTTTTTAAAAATAGAAATGTAGTAAGCGCTGACAATACTAGCTGTTGAAAATCAGTTGAGAATGAGACAAAAATCCCTGCCCTTGATGAGTATATACATATTTTTTGAATTCAAATATATATTTCATATATATATTCAATTATACATATATATTTCATATATATATATTCAATTATATATATATATATTTTGTTTTGTTTTGTTTTTGTTTTGTTTTTTTTTCGAGAGAAGTCTCACTCTGTCGCCCAGGCTGGAGTGCAGTGGCACGATCTTGGCTCACTACAACCTCCACCTCCAGGGTTCAAGCGATTCTCCTGCCTCAGCCTCCCAAGTAGCTGGGACTACAGGCACGTGCCACCACACTTGGCTAATTTTTTAATTTTTAGTAGAGATGGGGTTTCACCATGTTGGTCAGGCTGGTCTCAAACTCCTGACCTCAGGTGATTTGCCTGCCTCGGCCTCCCAAAGTGCTGGTATTACAGGCGTAAACCAATGCGCTCAGCCTGATGAGTATATTTTATGCCATTTTATGAAAGTTACAGATACCAAGATGCAGTCACTCTTGTCAGACACAGACAAATTGGATCTGGGAGATCACAAATAAGGGGAGCTCATGATTATATGTCTGAGATAAGAACTGTCTCAAAAACTTTGTAAATAAAACCCCCAAGAAATTCTTTCATACATCTCATCCTTTGTACAAGTTGCTCATTTTGCATGAATACACATATTTCTATGACAAGATGTATTGCTAGACATTCTTTAAGCCTGTATCACCTCAGAAAAGAGGCTCTCAAAAACAAACCTGCCCAGCAACAGTGTCTCTGCCAATAAACTGATTCTTGCTTTGAGCCTCCAGAACCAATCAACTTTGTTTCCATGCAGTTTAACTGGACTTCTCTCTTTGGCCAAGAAAAGCTTCCCACTGTGCTTTCCTTTCTTCATACACCTGTAGCTTGTCATTACTGTGCATCCCAGACTATATAATCCTTTTTCCTCACTCACAAATAAAAATATGTTTGGAGAAATATTTCTCTATTGTCATTTAGCATGACACATTGAAGCTGCCAGATAAGTGAGTCAGTTACTACGGTACAAAGTGATGACTTATGTTCCTGAAAGTACATGAAAGATGTATTATTCTTATTTCCTTCCCACTATTAAATGTGCCTTCATTGAAGAGTCAGTGTGTCAGGATTTTCCCTTCTTTGATCATGTCACCATGTACATTTTTTGCATCTGCAAATAAACCAGGAAAATGCTTATTCCTGCCTGAGGGAGAATCTCTTACTCTGCTGAATGAAAAGTTTCATTTTTCTTTTTCACCTCTTTGCTCTAAAAAGTTGACCTTCTTATCTCTTACATCTAGCATCTTTTGCAACTCAACCAGTTCTAGGTCGCTAAGGGCATCATTCTTTTCTCAAATTCATGTCTCTTTCTTTTAATTTGTTTTCTCTAACTCTGTACCAAAAAATTTAAACAATTTAAAAGCAAACTTGATGTTACTAATAAAAGTTACTCATGTATTTGGAAGTTCATTTGTCCTTCTTCAATTGTATTTTTATTAATTGAATGTCTAGTTCTTCAGTAATTTGAAATGATTAAAAGACATTTTCTAAGTGCTGTTTTTAATATATTTTTCCATTTTAAAATTCCTGTTTCTCTTCCTTTCTTTTCTTCATGCTTTCTTCCTTTCTTTACCCCTTCATGCCTTTTCCACTTCCCTTTTTTCTTTATCTTTCTTTCTTCCTTTCTTCTTTCCTTCTTTCTCTCATTTCTTTTTTCTTTTCTCATTCTTCTTTCTTTTTTATATTTTGTCAGTCTTAATATTTAAATAAGAAACTCCTGGGGAAGACTATGAACGGTTCAATTACAGATTCTGTACATATTAGCTGTTACTTACCTTTCCTACACACTAATTCCTTCTCTGTAAAATAGACATATTCAAAGTGAATTTAATAAGTGTTATGGAAATTAAATGATTTAATTGATTTTAAATAACAGTACACTAGGAAGATCACTGTATCCACGATATTTGGATATAAATTTTAGAATTAAATGTGAATACTAAAATAGAATATGTGCACCAATTCCTTGACCAATGCATGCAATGGGGTCTCATCAAAATCAGATATAATGCATACTTTAGAAAACCATTAGCGTTCCTAGCCAGAGACTATAACATTAACTGCATCAGTGATATAAAGAGAGAAAATAAATACTAGAACAAGAGAAAAGCTTATCATTTTTAGTTTGACTAAAATGACTAATTTTTCTCTAGAAGTTTACTTTCCTATAATCTTCAAATTAAATTGGTAAATATTTTGTATTGAGAAGCTGAAAAATATTCACCCTATACAAACTTCTTCAAGATGGTATTTAAAATACTTATATTTTCTGGAAATATTTGGAAATGAGTAAAGATATCACAATTTTCCACCATCAAATTCCTGGGTCTTTCTTGGAGTACCCTTTTCCTCTCAGATTCCATAACATATTTCAACCTGAAATCAAATAGTTTTCTTTTTATTCTTTTGTGGTTCAGTTTCTGGAACATGGCTAATCAACTAAGCATCTAGAGCAAAATATCAATAGTTTGAGGGAGCAACATATACTAAGTTTTAATTATGACTTTCTATGCAAACCTTTTGGTGTAAAAATGTCCACAAATCAAATTTACATCTCCTCTCTGTAATTTTTATTTATTCTTTTAATTTATTATTATTATCATAATTATTGTTATTATTTTGTAGAGACCGGGTCTCACTATGTTGCCCAGGCTGGTCTCAAGCTCCTGGGCTCAAGCAGTCCTCCTGACTCGGCCTCCCAAAGTGCTGGGATAACAGGAGTGAGTCACTGTACCTGACCTATATAATTTTTATATCACCAACAAATCTAATCTCCTTAGCTCTGTACTGTCATTGAAACTGTATCAGCAATGATTATTAATTCTTGCTATTTAATCTGTTAGGTTGATGAGTACTGGCAATCAGGGATAGTTATACCCAATATATGTCTTCCCACTGTAGTTTGCAGATACTTCTTCACAGAGAAAATCTTTAAATATATAAGCTGAGTTTGCTGCTATTAACTATTTGCAGGCTTTTACCCTCTGTGTCTGGTGATGACCCATATATTGTCTGACATCCATGTCTTCTTACATGTTTCTACAAAAAATACCATCATTTCCTAGATTTTAACTACAAGGACTCAACAACATTTTTTTTTTACTTTAATGTAGTTGACATATTACTTTTTGACAACTCTTTTCTCATAATAGACAGTGGAAATGAGAAGGCAGTAGTATAATGTCTTCAAAGTAAAAAAAGAAAGAAAAATCTGTAAACCAAGGATATTATATCTGGCAAAACTTTTTTAAAAAATAACGACTAAAAAAGGCAGTTACAAAAAAGCACAATCGAAAAACAAAACAAAATAAAACAAAAGTAGCTATCAAATCTTTCTCAAAAGACATATGAAAGAAAGTTCTTCAGACTGAAAGCACATATCCACAGTCAGTTATTCAATGCAGATGAAAAGAGAAAAAGAACAAATAAAGGTAAATATGTAACTATAAAATAAAGCATAAATGCATACTTATCCTCTTAACCGATTTAAAAAAGCAATTGTATAAAACTGTACATGTATGACTATATTGTTGCCATTTAACATATAGAAATGCAATATTTGTATACTGCCAATAACTGCACAAAGAAGATATGTGGGAACAAAGCTGTATTAGACTAAGAAAATAACATTAGATGGTAAGTTCAATTCATAGATACAAATAAAGTAAACCAGAAATGGCCATTTAAAACTTTAATATAACAAGATCTATAAATATATACCAGTTCTATTTTTTTAGCTATATTCAAAGACATAAAATGTCATGAAATAATAATTCTAGAAATGTATGGGTAAATTTGCAACATTTGTTGGTGTAATACGTATACCAATAATAGCAAAATAAAGTGGTAATGGAAATAGTGCTTCACAGGGGAAACATTTCTACAACCTTGTGGAGTTAAGATAGCTTTAATCTGAAATAGAATGTCATATATTAAGATGTATACTAAGCTGTAGAGCAACCACTAAAAGAAACTCAACAAAATATAAGAAAAATCATTAAAGTAATTAAAAGATCACATTAAATACATATTCGTTTTATGAAAAGAAAGTATTAAATGAGGAATAGAGGAACAAAAAAAGTATGATCATGCAGAAACCAACAAGTGAAACTGTGGCTGCAAACCTAATTATATCAATAAGAGCATTAAAGGAGTAGATTAAAACAATGCATTCAAAAGACACAGGTTACAAGACTAGATTTAGAAACACATCTACTCTATACTATCTAAAGTAGATACACTTTAGATTAAAAAACATGAATATATGGAAAGTAAAATAAAAAAATATATATCATGCAAATAAGCATAATAAGAAACTTGGAATGGCTAAACTAACATAAGACTACATAGAATTTAAGTTAAAAAAAAACCTGTTTCTAGACATAAACAAGGACATGTTATAATGATAATAACACGTCATTATCCTGGAATGGCTAAACTAACATAAGACTACATAGAATTTAAGTTTAAAAAAAAACTGTTTCTAGACACAAACAAGGACATGTTATAATGATAATGACACATGTCTTAAGGAGCCAGTCTTTACTGTGTTGAGAAGGCATTTTATACCAAGCTTCAGTCTTACTGTTTTTCTGGCTAAAGGAGTAGGAGAATAAAGACGGCCAAGAAGCAAGGACAGGCACTGGTGGAGTTTTCTTTTGCTTCAGGCAGAAGGCTAAACTCTACCATAGGCAGTGTGGCTTTTCATAAATTCAGTCCTGCTTATCAACATTCAATGCTCAAGTTTCAGAATACTTTTGAGGTTTATTTTCTTTCCTAACTTTCTTCTCTACATACAGTTCTCCTAGGATTCTTTCTGGGTAGCAATGGTAGGAGTGTCAGAGTGGCTATTTAGGTTTTAAGATATAGAACTATGCCATTTCTTAGTCTGTTTACATTTATCTTAATCCCTTAACCTATTATCTAATGACTGACAATTTTGAACAACTTTAAGTCCATTCATTCATTTTTTTAATTTATTGACATTTGCATGCCTGTAGGAAGAGTAGGTTTTATTACTGCAAAAATGTTAGATATAGTAGACTTAAGAAAGCAGAGCAAGCAGACTGTCGTCTTATTGTAAGCCTTGTTAAATTGCCTGTGGTCTCATTTTGGTTTGCCAAATTAGGTACAGCCAAAGAATCATTAGAGTTTAATGTGTATTTTAACTATAAACCCTGTGAGTTTCTCAATCATTGAAACAGTCGCTTGAAATTTAGGGGGTACAATTATAGACAAACACTTAAAAATCATCTTGGATATCGAATTGAGGATCCTGTGCACTTTATTTTTTCCCTGAAAAAATACATAAGTGAATCTGAAACAAACTGACAGGCTTACAATAGAATGAACATTTTTCCAAAAGCAATGGTGTATTTATTACTAAGGACAAAAGTATTTTGTTTACACCTTAACTATAATTTGTACTTACTAATACTTTATTTGAGGATAATGAATTTTATAAATAACATTTGAAGCTATATTTATTTAAATCCAAATGTTCTGATATATAATCTATAGTTTTAGAATTTATTAAAAATAGTTGAAAGTTTCAGCAATTCTCTAAGCTAGTGTTTGTCAACCAGGGGCAATTTTGCCTCTAAAGGAATATTTGGCACAATCTGAAGACATATTTTGTTGTCAAAACTCAAAGGAGCATGACATACTGCTAGTATTTAGCTGATAGAATTCAGAAATACTGTTAAACGTTCCACAATGTACTGGATGGTTTCCTGCGACCAAAAAATTATTTGGTTTACTATGTCAATTGTTAGAAGCTTAAAGGACTCTATTGTAAATTGTATAAAATACTTGAAAACAACTTCAGTTTGATAAGTGGCCAAAACTGAATATGACCTTATCCCTGGTGTTAATACTGTACTTTCTGCTAAATTTTTCTGTTAACATGAAATTAGTCTAAAAAATAAAGTAAACTCATTTTATTTTAAAAGCTAAGATGGGCTGGGCACAGTGGCTAACGCCTGCCACCCCAGCACTTTGGGAGGACTAGTTGGATGGATCACCTGAGGTCAGGAGTTCGAGACCAGCCTGGCCAACATGGAGAAATTCCGTTTCTGGTAAAAACACAAAAATTAGCTGGGTGTGGTGGCACGCACCTGTAGTCGCAACTACTTGGGAGACTTAGGTGCGAAAGTCACTTGAATCTGAGAGGTGGAGGTTGCAGTGAGCTGAGATCGTACCACTGCACTCCAGCCTGGGAGACAGGGTGAGACTCCATCTCAAAAAAAATAAATAAATAAATAAATAAAAATAAAGAAAGTAAGATGAATATCTAAAAACAAATTTTTATCTGAAACTAATATTACATTAGAAAACAATTATTTTATGTTTTATGACTAAAGTAATTCTAAAGGATCTATGTTAAAATATTTTTTAAATTTTATCAGAATAATGCATGCAGAAAATAACATCTAAAAGAGAAAAAAATGATGTGTGTAAAGGGCTTATAATGCTATAGTAAAAAATGTATCCATACAAAGATTATATATGGATGACTTATATCAAACTGAAGGGGATAGGCAACAAGAACAAGTAGAGATTTACAAAAATCAAGAATTATGTGTTATAAAAATAAAGATGTATGGTTCTGGTGTCAAGTTCATAAGCCTGAACTTCCACAGAATATTTCTTTAAATGCGCTTTGTTCCTAGCCCACTCTCAGTGTTGCTACTTAGAACTGAAATCTTAAAAACAATGAAGATATAATGTGCTATTTCAATTAACTATTACTTTAATTTGTTTATTTTATTTATTTCCAAGCACCAACCTATAATCAATTGTTTCTTCGCTTGACACTTTAAATGTATTTCTACTATGATATTTGTTATACAACTTTATGAAATTATTTGGATAATTGACCTTCTCACCATAGACTTAAACTCCTTAGAAAAATGGATTACATCTTGTGCCTTTTTGTTTCCCTGAAAACTAGTATGTTTCTAGTGTGTGTGTATACACACACACACACACACACACACACACCCCTATATATATACATGTTATCTGCAGATGCTGGAAGGAAGAAAGGAAGGAAGACTAAAGGAAAGAAGGAAGGAAGACAAAAGGAAGGAAGGCAGGGAGGAAGGAAAAAACAAAGGAAGCTTTAAATAAAATTTAATTAACTTTATTTAAAGAACTGTAAATAAAGCTTAATGTTATATAAATAACTTTTAATAAATTTTAAATAAAGTTTTAAATGAAAAAAGAACATTGAAATTTTGCACAACCTCCCTGTAAGTCAGTGTAAGGAAAAAAAGGAAAAAAAAATCCTTTAAAAATGGCTCCAAAGGACAAAAGTGGAAACCTGGTGTTATTCAGAATATATGAAGCTACTACTCCTCCAGGCTGAACCCATGAAATTATAATTACTGCTGCTTGAGGGACTGCTATTGTTAGTACCATTGCTTGGGTCTTAACAAAAATGATACTGGGACCACTACTGTCATCCACAGCCAGAAGTGCTTTTTTTTCATCTTCTGCTTTCAAATCTTACACAGAGATGCGTATTCATATCCTAGTCAGAATAAAGATATCACTGAATATGAGATGCCATGAAGGATGTGGGTTTGTGCATGTATATTTAGTTAGTAAATTGACAGTTTCACAAGATGAAATAGTGATTTATTTCATATAAATATGCATATGAATATTGTTACATTAAGTCCCAATGTAACAGTATTAAGTGGGACATTTGAGAGGTAATTAGGCCATGAAGCCTCTGCCCTCATGAGTTGATTAACGCTGTTATTGTGGAAGACGGATTGTTATCATGGATAAGGGGTTTTTATATTATGTTAAAATAACTTTTTATTCTTATATTAATAAAAAGACGAGTTTAACCCACTTCTTTCTTTCCCACACTTTCTCTTTGCCTTTCCACCACGAGAGATTGCAATAAAAGGCCTTCAGTAGATGCTGGTCCCTTGATCTTGGACTTCCCAGCTTCCAGAAGCATGAGCCAATAAATTTCTCTTCATTATAAGTTACCCAGTCTCAGGTATGTTATAGAGGTTGAAAACAAACTGCACTTTGGGACGCTGAGGTGGGCGGGTCATGAGGTCAGGAGATTGAGACCATCCTGGCCAACATGGCGAAACCTGTCTCTACTAAAAATACAAAAATTAGCTGGGTGTGGCAGAGGGTGCCTGTAGTCCCAGCTACTCGGGAGGCTGAGGGAGAAGAATCACTTAAACCCGAGAGATGGAGGTTGCAGTGAGCCGAGATCGTGCCACTGCACTCCAGCCTGGTGACATATTGAGACTCTGTCAAAAAAAAAAAAAAAAATAGAAAACAAACACTAAGAAAACTTGTATATTTTTTTAAAAATTCTTTAAAATTTGTTTTCCCTCTTTTCTAGAAATTTTAAATAGAAATTTAATAATTGTGTTTTCAGGAAACACTTCTGTGTGGTTCCCTGAAGTACGTAACAATGAGCAATAAACACATGTCAAAAAATTAAGATTTTTAATTGAATTACAATAAAAATACTACATGGTAGAAGATATCAGAGTAAAATGTCAAATTTATTTCTTTTTTTATGAATTCCTTGAAAGCCAACATTGCTTAATATGTGAACATGAATGGTAGAGATGTGAACGTTCATAAAATTTGTCCTAAAGTCATTTTTGCCTTAAAAAGTATTAAAGATTTTTTAAATGATACTTTTCTCTTACAATAGTAGAATAAGCTCAAGGTCAAAGAACAGCCTTTATTCATTTTTTAATAAGAATCCAAAGCTCACAAGAACAGAAATGCTTAAGGATATTAACAAATATGGTGTTTTAGGATAAAATCCCTGAAGATAGTTCCACTGTGTGAAAAGGAGTCACAATTATTATATTCCCTTCATATTTATCTTTAAAATGCCTCCAGATATTGTTATCTTAAAAATAAAAGTAACTAGGAACTAGAAAATGTGTTTTTAAATATCATAATATATTGAAAGACTACAGGCACACAGCAAGATTTAGGAAAATTTCGTTCCTTACTTTCCGTTAGTTTGAACAATCTTGAGAAAATAAATTGTAAGTTTAGATATTGCAAATGTTTTTCCTTAAAGAATCTGATTTAAAAAGATAAGAATGACTATTCTAATTTTACTTCACCACAAAGTAAACAAAGATTAGAACAAAATATTCATAACTACATGTTTGTGTGTATTTATGTGTTCTAAGGCTTTATATAAGGAATCTCACAAACCATACCATTATATTAAATAATCATCAACTTGTAAGTTAAATATGTGTGCAATGGTTATATAATTATATATGTAAATATCTATATTCCTTTATAAATACAATGAAAATAGTGTTATTTCTGAGATTGCATATATATAGTTGTCAACAAATATATATTATATATAATATCCCTTTATGAAAACAATTATATATATATATATTTACCTACCACTTATATTCAACAAGTAATAATTTTTATAGACTGATGTTTTAAAGAGAAAATATACTTTATGTGAGACTTTAAAAAAAAAAGAAGTTTTTTCCTGTGTAAGTCAATTTATAAGTTGCAGTGAGGCTTATTAACAGGAAGTTATTTAGAATTATATGTAACAAAGTCTAAATGTCAATACAGTATCTGCATCTCTGTGCCTGAGTATTTTTCCAGCTCAAAGGAATGATGTTCTGTTTTTGTGAGTGTAGCAAGCCTAAAATGCTAGGAATTAACAACCCTTGGGAAGCAACCCCCAACCATGACTGATAAGAATTAGTATGTAAATATCCCACCTCCATTTATCCTCCAGTATAAGAATTCTGAGCCATGTGTTTTAAACTTCTTCCCAGAATCTCCCTACAAAAATAAACTTATTACTTATAGTCATAGCTGGCTTAATAATGAACACTTTATTGCCTTAATTGGCTATTTTTTTTTGTCAATTCCCCACTCCACAATTTATGTTTCTTTCACCTACAAAATAAATTGCTTACACTGGGAGTATTGTCCATGGTTCTGAAGTGGTCCCCACAGTGAGGTTTCTTTGCATTTAGAAAGAAGAAGAGTGAAAAGGACTGCATCTTATGGTTTGAGGGCCATCTCAGCTGGAGCATAACAGAAAACCAGATACACTTCTAGGGCTTTTGATTCTAGCTCCTGGCTTTTTGATGGCACCTATGGAGCTGCCTTGGGTCAGTGAGAGCTTGCTGCCCTGAAAGGAAGGACCCAGGAATGGCTGGCTTCACCACATGTTGATTGTAGCACCTCAGGGCCTCAAGTGAACATGGGTGGTAGCCAGGGATTGGTTACAGTAGGCCTTGGTTGAGACCCAGTGCTGTGCTGGCTTAAGGTCTGACCCAGCAAAGTCCTAGTAGTGGTGGCCATAGGGGTGCTTGTGTCACTCCACTCGCAACTCCAGGCAGCTCACAAGAGAGTGAAAGACTCTATTTGGGAGAAAGTAAAGGAAGAAAACAAGTGTCTATGTCTAGAAATCCAGAGAATTCCTTCAGATGTTGTTGAAGACCATCAAGTCTGCAAGAAACACAGTGTTACTGGGCTTCAGGTGCCCCTTAATGCACACACTGCTTATATCATATCACATTCCTTTTGAATACCTGGAAACACCTTCCCAAGAAGGACAGGTACAAACAAGCCCAGTTTGTGAAGACTACAATCAATACCTAACTCTTCAATGCCCAGACATTGATGAACACCAAGAAGTATCAAGACTATCCAGGAAAACAGGACCTCATCAAATGAACAAAATAAGGCACAAGGACCAATTCTAGAAAAACAGAGATATGTGATCTTTCAGACAGGGAATTCAAAATAGCTGTTCTAGGGAAACTCAAAGAAATTCAAGATAACACAGAGAAGGAATTCAGAATTCTATCAGACAAATTTGAAAAAGACTTTTCAAATTTTGAAAAATAATTTTTAAAAGGAATAAAATAATTAAGAAGAATCAGCCAGAAATTCTGGAGGTGAAAAATGCAATTACATCTTAAGAAGGCATCGTAGTCTTTTAACAGTAGAACTGAACAAGCAGAAGAATAAATTAGTGAACTTGAAGATAGGTGATTTGAAAATACACAGTAGGAGGAGACAAAAGAAAGAATAACAAAAAGATGAAGCATGTTTACAGGATTTCAAAAATAGCCTCAAAAGGGCAAATCTAAAAATTGTTGAGCTTCAAAGGGAGGTATAGAAATAGATACAGGTAGAAAGTTTATCCAAAGGGATAATAACAGAAACTTCCAAAACCTTGAGGAAGACATCAATATCAAAGTGCAAGGAAGTTATAGAACACCAAGCAGATTTCACCCAGAGAAGACTACCTCAAAGTATCTAATAATCAAACTCCCAAAGATCAAGGATAAACAAAGGATCCTAAAAGCAGTAAGACAAAAGAAACAAAGAACATAAAATGGAGCTCCAATATATCTGGTGACAAACTTTTAAGTGGAAGCCTTATAAGCCAGGAGAGAGGGGCATGCTATATTTAAAATGCTGAAGGAAAATACCTTTTACCCTGGGATAGTATATCTGGCAAAAATATCCTTCAAACTTGAAGGAGAATTACTTTCCCAGGCACACTAAAGCTGAGGGATTTCATCAAAACTAGACCTCTCCTACAAGAAATGCTAAAGGGAGTACTTCAAGCAGAAAGAAAACGATATTAATGAGCAGTAAGAAATCATCTGAAGTTATAAAACTCACTGATAATATTAAGCACACAGAAAAACAGACAATATTATAACACTGTAACTGTTGTGTGTAAACTACTCTTATCTAATGTAGAAAAACTAAACAATGAATCAGCCAAATATAATAACAACAAAAACTTTTCAAAATATAGACAATACCCTAATATATAAATAGGGAAAACAAAAACTTATAATGCAGGGGAATTAAGTTGAGGTGTAGAATTTTTACTAGTTTTCTTTCTGTTTTTTTTATGTGTTTATGCAAACAGTGATAAGACGCTATCAGTGTAAAATAATGGGTTAAAAGATAGTATTTGCAAGCCTCATGGTAACCTCAAATTTTAAAACATACAATAAGTATACAAAAAATAAAAAGCAAGAAATGAAATCATACCTACAGAGAAAATAATCTTTATTAAAAAGAAGACAGGAAGGACGAAAAGAAGGAGAAGGAGACCAAAAAAGAAAAATAAATAAAACAGAAAACGAATAGCAAAATGGCAGGAGTAACACCTTACTTATCAATAATAACATTGAATGTAAGCTCTCCAATCAAAAGATATAGAGTGGCTGAATAGACTTAAAAAAAGCAAGATTCAATTATCTGCTGCCAGCAAGAAATATACTTCACCTCTAAAGACACACATAGACGAAAAGTAAAAGGATAAGAAAAGATATTCCATCGCAATGGAAATAAAAAAGGGGAGGAGTAGCTATACAAAATAGATTTCAAGACAAAAACTACAAGAAGACACAAAACGGTCCCTGTAAAATGATAAAGAGGTCAACTCAGCAAGAGGATATAACACTTGCAAGTAAATGTGCATTAAACACAGGAACACCCAGATATATAAAGTAAATATTATTAGAGCTACAGAGAGAGAAATAATCCAATAAAATAATAGCTGGAAACTTCAATATCCCACTTTCAGCACTGGACAGATACTTCAGAAAAAAAAAATCAATAAACATCAGAGTTAATCTGCACTTTGGGCCATATGAGCCTAATAAATATTTACCGAACATTTTCTCAAAAGGCTGAAGAATTTACACATTCCCAGCACACAGATCATTCTCAAAGACAGACCATATATTAGGTCACAAAACAAGTTTTAAAATATTCCAAAAATTGAAATAATATCAAGCATCTTCTCTGAATACAGTGGAATAAAACTAGAAACGAATTACAAGAGGAATTTTGGCAACCATACAAATACATGGAAATTAAACTGTATGCTCATGAATGACCAGCGCATCAATGAAAAAAATTAAGAAGGAAATTGAAACATTTCTTGAAACCAATTATAATGGAAACACAACATACCCAAACCTATGAGATACAGCCAAGTCAGTAGTAAAAGGGAAATTTACAGTTGTAAGTGCCTACATCAAATAAGAGGAAAAACTTCAAATAAACAATCTAATGATGCAGCTGAAAGAGCTAGAAAAGGAAGAGCAAACCAAACTCAAAATCAGTAGAAGGAAAGAAATAATAAAGATCAGAACAGAAAAAAATGAAATTGAAATGCAAAAAATACTAAAGTTCAATGAAATAAAAAGTTGGTTTTTTGAAAAGTTAAACAAAATTGACAAACCATTAGCCAGACTAAGAAAAAAAGAGATAAGATCCAAATAAATAAAATCAGAATTGATAAAGGAAACTGCAGAAATTCAAAGGATCATTAGAGACGACTATAAAAAACTATATGCCAATAAATTGAAAAATCTGAAAAAATAGACAAATTCCTCGATTCACAAAATCTGTCAAGATTGTACAAGAAATACAAAACCTGAACAGATGAATAATAAGTACTGAGATTTAAGCCATAATAAAAAGTCTTCAGGTAAAGAAAAGCCTGGAACCCAATGGCTTCCCTGCTGAATTCTACTGAAGAACTAATACCAAACCTACTCAAAATATTCCAAAAAAAAAAAAAGTAGAGGGTGATAGAATACCTTCAAACTCATTCTACAAGGCCAGTGTTATCCATTACCCTGATACCAAAACCAGGCAAAGACACATTAAAAAAAAAAAAAAAACACTATAGGCCAATATCATTAATGAATACTGATGCAAAAATTCTCAAGAAAATCCTAAAAAATCGAATTCAATAACACAATAAATAGGTCATTCATCATGACAAAGTGGGATTTGTGCCAGGAATGCAAGGATGGTTCAGCATACACAAAATTCTATGCTCATTTCAGTTGATGCTGAAAAAGCATTTGATAAAATCCAACATCTCTTCATGATAAAAATCCTCAAAAAATTGGATATACAGGAAACATACCTCAACATAATAAAAGCCATACACAGCAGATCCACAGGTAGTATCATACTGAATGAGAAAAAAAAAAAACTCTAAAAGCCTTTATTCTAATTTTGGGAACACAACAAGGATGCCACTGTTGCCACTGTTATTCAACATAGTACTGGAAGTTCCAGCTAGATAAATCAGACAGGATAAAAAAAATAAAGGACATCCAAATTGGAAAAATAGTGTTTTTCCAATGGATTGGAAAAATCTAATCCATCCAAATTGGAAAAATCAATTAAAATGGATCAGATACTTAATTCTAATATCTCAATCTATGAAACTACTAAAAGAAAATATTAGGAAAAATCTCCAGGACACTTGATTGCACAAAGACTTATTGAGCAATATCTCACAAGCACAGGCAGCCAAAACAAAAATGGACAAATGTGATCTCATGAAGTTAAAAATCTTCTGCACAGCAAAGAAAACAATCAACAAAGTGAAGTGACAACCCAAAAAAATGGAAGAAAATATTTGCAAAGTACTCATCTGACAAGGAATTATAACTAGACTATATTAGGAGCTCAAATACCTCTATAGGAAAAAATCTAATAATCCAATTAAATATGGGCAAAAGATATGAATAGACATTTCTCAAAAGAAGACATACAAATGGCAAACAAGTATATGAAAGGGTACTCAACATTATTGATCACAGATTAATGCAAATCAAAACTGCGATAAGAAATCATCTCACCCAGTTAAAATGGCTTTTATCCAAAAAACAGGCAATAACACAAATGCTAATGAGAATGTAGAGGAAAGGAAATCCCAGTATACTATTGGTGGAAATGTAAGTTAGTGTAAACACTACAGAGAACAGGTTGTAGCTTCTGAAAAAAAAAAAAAAAACTAAAAATAAAACTACCATATGGCCTAGCAATTCCGCACCAAAGTATATACCCCAAAGGTCAGAAATCAGTATATAAAAGAGGTATCTGTACTCCCATGTTTATTGCAGCACTGTTCACAATAGCCAAGATTTGCAAGCAACCTAGTGTCCACCAATACACGAATGGATAAAGAAAATGTGGTACGTATACACAATGAAGTACTATTTGGCTTAAAAAAGAAAGAGATCTTGTCATTTGCAACAGTGTGCATGGAACTGGAGGTCATAACTTTGAGTGAAATAAGCCAGGCACAGAAAGACAAGCATCACATGTTCTCACTTACCTGTGGGAGCTAAATATTAAAACAATTGAAATCATGGTGATAGAGACTAGGATGGTTACCAGAGGCTGAGAAGAGTGTTGTGGAGAGGATGGAGGGGAAATAGGGATGGTTGAAGGATACGAAAAAATAGAATAAATTAGACCTAGTATTTGCTTGCATAACAGGATGATTATAGTAAAGAATAATTTAATTGCACATTTTAAAATAAGCAAAAATATATAACTGGATTATTTGTAACACAAAATAATGCTTGAGGTGATGGATACTGTACATAACCTGATATGTTAATTACATATTTTATGTCTGTATCAAAATATCTAATGTACCCATAAACATATACAACTACTATATACTCACAAAACATAAATAATTAAAAAAAGCAATAGGCAAGGGAAGGAGTTACTCTACTGGCTAGATAAATGATATAGATCATTATGATGACATAAGGTTGTTATCACATAGGGAAGTAGGGAAGAAAAGATTTGGAAATGAAGATATTCACAAGGGAAGTGAGTAGTGCTTCTTTTTTTCAGCAGATAATCATAAATAGAAAATTTCAGCCAAGTAACCAGGGACTCAAATGATGGTCTTGGTTCCCAGTAATGTGCTGGGAACTTTTTTTTTTATAAAAAATACAAATCAGAGCTTGAATTATTGTTGTGTGTATTGTCTAGAGCAGAGGTCGGCAATCTATAGCCTACAGGCCAAATTTGGCTCATGGCCCTTTTCTTCTTAAGACTACAAGCTAAAAATGACATTTACATTTTGCAGGGCTATAAACAAAATAAATAAATAGAAGGAAGAATAAGCAACAGAACCATAGGTGACTCACAAAGTGAAAAGGGTAAATGGAAACTCCGTGTTTCTTTACAGAAAATGTTTGCTGATCCTGGGTCTAGATGATCAAAAGTGATGGACAAATATTAAGAGTGCAGCTTAGATGTCAACATGTATCAGTCTATAACTGTTACATGACAATTAGTACAAATAAGGGAGGAAATATATTTCCAATATTCAAAAACTGCTATCTGGTTTAGCAAAGTAGTTGTTCATGTCACAGGCAAATGGCTGTTTTTGCATTTTTACTTGTGTCTTATTTGTTAACATGCCATAAAGAAACATAACAACTAACATTCAGGTTGAAAATATAATTGGGGATCCAGCAGTCAACAAGTTATCAGCACATCACTGGTGGTACCCTTCTGGCAAGCAGTTTAGACCAGGAAATATGCTGTTAGAAGGCAAAGGGACTCTAAAATATGTGGTAGAAGTGGATATAATGAATATCATGTTTGATCTCAGGACTCATTGCCTTATTGGGGACTTAACAGCTTGGTCATTAATCCTCCTGTTACAAGTATCCTTCTCAGAAATTGTGACTGATCATGACCTCGAAGCAGTAACAGGATGGAAGGAATTTAAGATAGAGCACAAAGAGATTTGACTGATGAAATGTGTAGACTATACCACAGGCTGATAGTGCCACACTCAAACCCTTCATAAATTGCAACATACTTCAGCGGATTTCCAATTGTCAATATCTTCTTTGTGCCTAAGAATGTTTGTCCACCATTAATGAGAATCAGCACATGACAGGTCTTACATTTCTGGAGATGAATACTGCTAGGATCATTCCACAACCAATGACTGAAAGGAATTAATATATAAAAGCTCAGCACCCCCATCCATCCAGTGAGACAATTCTGAGACATGTAATTTACAGCATTTTCTAGAATTTCCCTCTGGGTTTAAGCTCCAGTTACCCACAGTGGATGTTGACTAAATAAGACATCCTTCAATGACTGCTTCCTTTCGTTGTTTTAAATCCCCAGTCCCTGGGCATTGTTTCTTGCACCTACCTCTTTTCTCAGAATCTCTTTTCCCAGTAACCTAAACTGAAACAGCTCTTAGCAACTCAGAAACTCTCCTAAGTACTAATGAGATCGTCAGTATTTTTCAAAGTGCTGTAAGCCATAGAGGGGGAAAACAGTGTTCTGGTCCTTCACTGGTGTTTCTCTGATTTAAAAAGCAAAGTGAAATGAAGTGAATACATTTTCTGTTAAATTATATATTATGAATTGCTATAATTTTTTATTTAATTATTTGACAGAGCATTAGAGAAATCTCTGGTGAATAGAAGAAAATGAAAAGCACTCCAGCTAAAACTGGGTGAAATCCTCTGGTTAATACATCTATCTATATCTATCTACCATTCTAAGCTGTAAAGTAATAAATAAGCTTTTTCCTAACTATTTTGTTGTAAGTATTAAATATATAACTAAAGTAACAGGAAATAGGAGGATAAATGTTTCCAAATGGCAGAGAAGCATAAAAAATTCTCTAGAATATTATTTCCTAAAAGGTGTTCCATGGAAACACTAGTCTTTCTATAGCTCTTTAAAAATAGTAAATTTAAATAGTGTATTTAGAGATCACAAGAAATGCTGTCTTTTACCTCCACCTTATTCACCCCATACCCTTCCCTTGTGTATTCACAATGCAAACGTAACAATTCTATTTTAATAAGCCTCTTTTTTCTTAAATGTTGTTTTGTTTAGTATTCTTCTGACTTATTTTATAAATGATTTGTAAATGAGTATATATGTTATGTGTAAAAACACATAAGACATAAACTGTGGAAAGCACTGTTCTTGGTACTCAAATATTAGGATTCAAGAAAATCTCATTAATGAGATGTCTTACCTCAAATGCCATTCTTCTGTATATTTTATTTATTTACCTAATTTATCAAGGATGGTAAATTATATAGTAAGTCCACACACTTGCCTATAATAAACATAAGATCCTATATTGATTATTTATTAGTGTCTAATACATTTAAGATATTTATTAAGATATTAAATACAAAAATATAACTAATACATTTTGAATACATTGAATAATCAATCAACAGGTATTATCTAAGCCACCTCAAAAACTTATTTATATGAAGCAACATAAAAGACAAGTTTATTTAATAAAATAGATGTTATAAGAGAAAGATGTGTAGAAGGTAGCTTATTTTCTTACCATAAATAATTTGAAATTTTAGAACAAAGCAAGATTTAAGTAGAATTCTTACAGTAAAAATGTTGCCACACATAATTAAACGCCAAACATCATTCTCTAAAATAAAAGTGTAATACAATTTCATAACAAACAATATAAGCATAAACTTGATAATTCCTCTGAATTATTGTTAATAATAACTATATTACATTAATTATGTCATATTAATAGTAGTTTATTTTTTGATGCCTGTGCCATTCTTTATTTATTCATATTGGCCTGCCCCATAGCACAATTCAAACTGCAATTTGCCTGGATATAAAGCAAACTTTCTTCAAAGGCCCAGCAGTCTTCTTGTTAATGTAGCTTGGAATTTCAAGGGCATACCTGACATAACAATGTGTTGGCATAAATATTTCTGACATTTATTCATTGTACTTCCTTTAAAAGCAAGTTAATATTTCAAAAATAAATTAATAGTAACATAATTTCTCAGCTCAATTATAAAATATGCTAATGCATCAGACATTCTTAATGCATCAGGATTGAATGGGGACTACTGTAGCCTAAGTAAAAAGAATTTTAAAAAGCAGTATTCCATGGTGAATAATTTTACCATATGGTCATTTGGCTTTGATTTAATTCAGCCATAGGTGTTAGGAATTTTATGATGTACCTAGACTAGATCTACTACTTCTAAAAAGGACATTTTACAGAAAAGGAGATATAAATAGTATGAAAACTTCATTTATTATATTTCTTCTCAAATTTTATTCTGCTGTTTTCAAACTCTCCAAGGAAGCATATTTCCTTTGGTATATTAGAAGTGACTTATTCAATTAAGCCCAAATCTGAAAGTACTGACACCATTAATGTGTAGGAATTATATTTTGGATGAACTTTGATAAATCAGGAATTATCAGGGAAATTTCTCACAATTAAACTTTAATTATGCCTAGATACCAGAGAGAGACAGAGAGAGAGTTTCTGAAGTATAAAACTCCTGCACTGATTAACTAAAGCCTACAATCTCTTCAAGTGCATTTTGAAAAAAAAATCCAACAGTGGGTATTTAAAATATGTGTATGTGTATTAAAAACATATGTACATATTTCTAACATGAGTATGTGTGTCTACACTAACACATACCATTTCTTCAGGCATCAGCAATTTGGTTTTTCAACAAGGTAAGAGTTATGCCCATGATTGAGCATTCATTGATCTGGTTGCCCATGTTAAATCAATGTGTTTATGAATAGGCAGTGTGAAGAAAATCTGAGACTTACTGTGTGTACCCCTGAGAAATGAAAGCAGATGAGGATCTCAGTGATGACAAGTGAAGTTTCATGAGTATGATTTGACAAAATTTAGGCTTAGACTTTTTATGGATTTTATTCATTTTTTGTGTTTAAAAGGTAGCAATGTATGTCCTTACATAGGATATATCACTTCTTTGGGCATTTGTGTCTTTATAAAATGAGAATAACAATTTCTCCTGTATGTTCTTTGTGATTTTGTTTCAAGAGTGATGGTAATTGAAAATACTTCTACAAATATAAAGTTGGGAATTCCTTCTATGTTTGCACCTGACTGTATTTGTCACCAAAATCTGTTAGGACTGCATGTGATTGTATGTAATAATAAACTGAAGCAAAGAAAATAAATAAAAGAGGTATAAAATGGGATTACCAATTACGGAAGATGTGAAATGCATTTTTAAACTGACACAAGTGAAAAACAATGGCACAAGTGAAGATTCAGTGTAGGCCTCAATGTTCTGTGGTCGAAAAAAACTAGAGCAAAATGCTGCCTATTGGTTATAACCTGTACAGCCTTCCAAACAGCTTCAAAGAATCACAAGGGATATGAATATGCTACTGATATATTTGAAAGATAAAACTATCAAAAATCACATTCTAAGAATTACCATGTTACTTATATATTTAATTGAAGCAATATGATGCTTTATCATCCTTTAAACTATCATTGCTAGTGGAATCCATTTAGCCAATCAACAAAGATCAATGGTCATTTTAGGTAAAATTGTTTGTTTGTTCTTTCTAAAAACTATTGCGAAACTACAATTTACAAGCTGCCTTGTCCTGTTAATTCACTTCATGTTATTTCTTCAGGCTCGTGTTCATTTTCACTGCCTTCATTTTCACTGTCAGATAGGTGTTTCTTCTCTAATTGCCACCAATGTCACTCTATTCACAAGGTGACACTTGCAATAGCAGCTTTGTCACCTAAATCAGTGTGAGCATTGTCTCTGTTGACCAGTACATGAGCATCTGCCATCTACTTCTCTGACTGCTTGGTCCCAATTAAGAAGTTTTTGCTCAAATGAAATTTAGTGCACTGCATTCAGGTTTCAATAAGGGGAGGGGTAGGTTAGAATTGCTTGATTAGAAAAAGAAATGTACTTTTGTTACTCTTTTCATATTCCATTCTTATTAATTCCATTTCTTGTCAATACAGCATCTATTTTTTCACTATGTATTGTTTGGATTAAGTTTACTCTTTATTCTGATGTTCATGAATCATACATATATATGAACCAGTTAGTTTTGAAGTGTAGAGAGGGAAGAAACAGACAGTGATATATTAAGCATTATCCCTCAGAGAAACAGGACAGCCACTATTTTTGTGAGAATCCCCTGCAATTCCAAGTGCAATGTTGTTTTTCCCTTTATCATTGCTTGATGTAAATCACATCTTTGTTTCATTCTGATTTTTCTGCATTCTAACTTCATGATCCTCAGCAGGTCATTCAGCCTCTTTAACATTTCTCATTATTAAGCTAGCCATATAGCTTTCAAGAGTTCGCATTATACGATTTATTTTTACTTATTGATTACTTCATTTAGTCATTGATTCCTATAATGTTTCTTCCTTATTACAGTGTAAACTCCAAGACCAAATGGACAGATTTGCTTGCTTAACTTTATATTTCTAGTACCTAGAACTATGCCCAGAACATAGTAGATACTTAGTAAATGTTTGAAAGACTGTCTGAAAGATTCTGCATTATCTGTGCCAAGAAAGAGAACAGTCATACTAAGAAGTAGGGAATTTGATAGTCTGCTAAATAGAAATTTTCTAGTTGATATTATAAATTCCTGTTCTAATGATTAAATACTGCTGCTACCAGGAACCAGAATATATGTGACTGATTTGAAAACAGGAGGATCGACTTGAGCCAAACAATAGTCTGACTTGTAAAACACTAAATTAAAATCATCCATCAACTCAGGAGATTAACTTTATATTCTTTTAAAAAATGTTTAACTTACCCGGGTGTAGATGGTACAAATCACCTAATATTTTTAGATCAACTCCAGTTAGGTGTCTCCAATCCCAGTTAAAAACTTTTGGAATTCTAGATTACTAGTTATTTTTTCTTCTTTTGATGCTTTATTGACACTGTTGCTTCACTCTCTTTTGTTTGCATTGTTTACAATGAGAAAATTGATGTCATCTTTATCCTTTTTCCTCTGTATGTAGCATGCATTTTTCCCAGTTTTTTAAGTTTTTCTATTTATTACTGCTTTTGAGCACTGTCATTATGATGTAATTTTCTTCGATTTTCTTGCACTTGAAGTGCACTGAGTACTTGAATATTTAGGTTTATAGTTTTTTTCAAATTTGGAAAAAATGGCAATTATTTTATTCAAATATTATTTCTGAATGTCTTATTCTCTTCTCCAGGGATGCCTGTCACACATATATTAGGTATTTAAAACTGCCTCATAGCTCAGGGTATTATGTTCAAAGATTTTGTTTTTGTATTTTTGTGTGTTTAATTTTAGATATTTTCTATTGCTTTGGGTTCCAGTTCATTAATATATTATTTTTTTCTGGAATGACTAATCTGCTGTTGATTCCATGCACTGTATTTTTCATCTCAGTGCAGTTTTAATCTCTAGAAGTTATATTTGGTTTTTCTTTTTGAATTTTTCATCTATCTATATAACATGTTCAGTCTTTATTTTTATGATATGGAATAGAGTTGCAATAACTCTAATCTTGTGGGTTAATGCAGTGATTAGGTCTCCTGCCAGGGAAGCCAAGATGGTGAGAGAACTGGCTGTCACTTTTACCTCACTTTTTCCAGTGTAGAAACAATAAGTTGGTGGAAATTTGTTGTCCACCTGGTGCCTGGTAGAATGGGGGGAGGAGGGTCGCAGATGTAGAAGTCTGAATATTTTACTGTCTGCTCAATTTTTTTTTCACTTATCTGTGGCCCCAGAAACTATTTCATCTTCATATTTGAGATCGAGGATATTTCTGTTGATATTGTTGGTACTGTAGGCTTGTTTCTGATTTTCTGTTGAAGGAGAGTGAAGCCAGCATGCTACTACAAAACGGTTTTGCAGCTGGAAGACCAACACTGGAGCTCCCAAGTATAGAAAGCAAACATTAATCAATCTAAAGAGAGAGATAGACTGCAATACAATAATAGTGGCGACGTTAACGCCTCACTCTCAGTAATGGTCAGATCATCCAGAAAGTCAACAGGAATATGTAATAGTTAAACTACACACTAGATCTAATAGGTCCAACGGATATTTTATAGAATGTTTTGCCCATCTTCTACAGAATAAACATTCTTTTCATCAGCACATGGAACATTCTGCAGAGTAGAACATATCTTAAGCCACAAAGCTAATCTGAACAAATTGTTTAAATTAGAAATCATATCATGTGTCTTTTCAGACCACAGTAGAATAAATCAAGAAATCAATAACAAGAATAAGCTTGGAAAATTCAAAAACACAGGAAAATTAAACAATATGCTCATGAATAATCAATGGGTCAATAAAAAAGTAGGAAACAATTTTTAAAATTTCCTCAAGCAAATAAAAATGGAAAAATGTAAATACAATGTACCAAAATCTATGGGATAGAGCAAAAGCAGCACTATGAGGGAAGTTAATAGCAATAAATACTTATATAAGTAGAAAGACTTCAAATAAACAACCTAACAGTGCACCTAAAGTAACTTGAAAAACAAGAACAAACCAAACCTAAAGTTAGTAAAAGGAAAAAATCATAAAGATCAGAGAAGAAATAAATGAAATTGAGACTAAAAAAATAGAGAAGACCAACAAAACATGAACTCAGTCTTTTGAAAAGATAAACGAAAATGATAAAACTTTGGCTAGGTTAACTAAGGGAGAGAGAAACAGAGAGAGACAGAGAGATAGAAAGAAAGACCCAAATGACCCAAATAAATAACATCTTAAATTAAAAAGACATAACAACTGACATCTCAGAAATACAAAGAATCGTTAGAAACTATTATACACAAAGAAACTGGAAAACCTAGAAGAAATCAATATATTTCTAAACTCTTACAATCTTATACAATTGAACCATTAGGAAACAGAAAATCTCAGTGAACCAGTAATGGGTAATGAGATAAAACCCATAATAACATCTCTCATCAAAGAAAAGCCTAGGTTCTGATGACTTCAAATGCAAAATTCTACCAAGTATTTAAATAAGAAGTAGTACCAATTCTACTCAAACTCTTCCAAAATATTGAGGAGGAAGGAACACTTGCAAATTCACTCTGTGAGGCCAGCATTACCCTGAAACCCGAATCAGACAAGGACACAATTAAAGAAGAAAGCCGTAGGTCAATATCACTGATGAGCATAGATGCACAAATTCTCAACAAAATACTAGTAAACTCAGTTCAACTACACATTAAAAAGATTACTCACAATTATCTACTGGGATTTATCCCAGGGATGCAAAGATGGTTGAACATATGCAAATAGGTAAATACAATACATCACATTAACTAAACCAAGAACAAAAGCCATATGATTATTTCAATAGACACTGAAAAAGAATTAGATATAATTCAACACCAGTTTAAAAAAATCATAAAACTGTGTATATAAAGAGCATAACTCAATATAATAAAGGCCATATATGACAATACCACAGCTAATATCATATTGAACAAGAAAAAATTGAACACCTCTTCCCTAAGATATGGAACAAGACTAGGGTGTCCACTTTAACCACTTTTATTCAACATGGTACTGGAAGTCCTAACTAGGGCAATTAGGCAAGAGAAAGAAATAAAGAGCCTCCAAATTGGAAATAAAGAAGTTGGAAGAAGAAATAAAGAAATTAGGCTTGTTTTCAGTTGACATTGCCTTATACTTAGAAAAACCTAAGGAAAACTGTGAGAACTGATAAATGAATTCAGTAATTTTGTCAGATACAAAATCAACACATAAAAATCCAGTAGCATTTACATACACCAATAGCAAACAATTAGAAAAAGAAATCAAGAAAGCAACTTCATTTATTATAGCTACAAAAAAGTTTAAAAACATAGAAATCAATTTAACCAAAGAAGTGAAGTATCTATACAAGACAAACTATAAAGCACTGATGAAAGAAATTCAAGAGTACACAAAAATGAACCGATATTCAATGTTCATAGATTAGAGGAATTAATATTATTAAAATGACAATAATACCCAAAGCTATTTGCAGATTCAGTTCAACCCCTATCAAAATACCAAT